>NW_009195408.1:0-4486 GCF_000690835.1 Fulmarus glacialis | reverse complement strand
CTGATGTGGATGGCAGGTGAATGACAACTTGTGCTGATGGCTGCTTCTGCAATGTATCCTGCAGGAGACTGCGGCTCTGAACTTAATTTTGCCTTGAACCTTAACTGGCTTTAGTTTTACTGTAGCACAGGCCAGAGCACATTGGCAATAGGATTTTGATCTGTTCAGCAGATGCTAAACAGAGCTCAACTACAACTCCACTTCTTAAGAGAGGCAAAATGGCCATTCTGTTTAACATTCTGGTCCCCCCTAGAAGAGTTAGATTCTGGAAAATACAGCTAGGGGCTGTAGGAGCTTTCTTAGGTAAACAATAAAAAGTAAACCATCCAGCTCCCTTTTGAAGAGATGAGCAGTGATAGCGTTTCAGAAGGAATTACATTTGCGTGGTTCTGCTGGAAGATGAACTGGGGGAGGGGGATAGCCTGTAACTCTCACTATGCTTTATATAGTGGCAGCACTTTTCTCAAAAACGCAAAATAAAAATTACAGTCATGGTTAGAATACTGGAATTACGGAGATTGTTACCTACCTCTGCTCCCAGGGAAGAGCAACCAGCTACAGGATCAATGTACCTTGTTTCTCTTACCCCAAGAGCTGAATAATATGTTGATGTGACCTCTGCCTACATTCAGTTCCAGGGCAGCACTTCCCATCTGGCAGTAAATACTGTTTGCAGAGACAAGAGCTGTGTTATGGCCCAGCAAGAATAATGTGAGCACCAACAGAAATAACACGAGCATCGTGTGTTAGCAGTCAGCAGGGGCAGGGCGTCATGGATGTGTTTGTGGGCTACGTGATGCCCTTGGGCTTCAGCAGCCTTTTCCCTTTGTGTACAGGGACTGTGTATTTTGTTTCTAAGGCAATTTTATGAGAATTACTCCAGTGTGAGTTTGGCAGTTAGGAGGACAGGCACTTCAGGGGTGGATTAAATGTCAAGACCATCCCTTCTGGATAAGAGTATAGGCGTCAAGCATAACCTGAGCAAGCAGAAGAGGACAGAAGAGCAATTGAGGCAAGAGCTTGCACGGGGCGGGGGGGGGCGTTGGTAGGCGTGCGTGGGGCAGGGTGAGCTGGTGTGTTCAGAGCTCAGCACCGGGCGGGCTGCTGACCCCATCCTGCGCTGGTATTTCCCACAGCACAAGAGTGCGGTAGCGTTACATAGGACTGACTTTCCGTAACGTTATCTGGGAGAACTACACTTGTACAGGGTAATTCAAAGTGCCAAAGTGCACTGTAGTGTGCTGCCAAAGTGACTGTAGTGCACTTACTAACACCACCCTCCCAATTGACTAGCTAAGGAAAGAGCATTTAACTGGCTGAACATGGACTTGTGTGTTTGTCATAGGAGGTAGCGTTACATAGGACTGACTTTCCGTAACGTTATCTGGGAGAACTACACTTGTACAGGGTAATTCAAAGTGCCAAAGTGCACTGTAGTGTGCTGCCAAAGTGACTGTAGTGCACTTACTAACACCACCCTCCCAATTGACTAGCTAAGGAAAGAGCATTTAACTGGCTGAACATGGACTTGTGTGTTTGTCATAGGATTAGAAACGTCTCAGGATGCCTTTGTGGTTACATTTTTAACAAGACTTTGCAGATTATGATTTTTTTTTTTTTTTTTTTTTTTTCAGGTGAAACAACCACTTTGGCTTCTGCTCTATGATATTAAAACCTATTTGAGAAGCCATGTGGGCCCCGTGCTGTCAGACCCTGTCATTCCCTAAGCCACCCAGCCTGAACTTGTGCTGCATTTGTACTGTTCAACCCCAAGGAAGCCAGTGACTGCCTTGAGGATGGCCTCAGTTGACCAAATTGGACATGGAGAGCACGGGAGTGACACAGCAGCACACGCGTGTGCTCACAGGAACAGAGACCTGCAGCTGGTTCGCACACAGCTGCCTGCAGTAATGGCCCTTCCCTTGCTCGGAAACAGTGGCTTGAGGTAGGCGGTGTATGGCAGCTCTGCCAAACTCCTGTTTACTGAGGAGCTGAGGACACAGTGGCTTCCTGGGAGGCGAGGATGACAACAAGGCTGCCTGCGAGGTGCTGGAGTTCCAGAGGCAGGCGGCGAGTGTCCGCAGCTCCTCAGTAAGAACCTCGTGCTGAGATGGTGCATGTCCCCCCGCTACTCCCCAGAACAGCTGCCCTGCACAGGACAAGATCAGACCCCGACAGCGTGTTTTGCTGGTACTTGAGCGGGGCGGGGGGGGGAGCAGATCACCCAGCACTGAGGAATCAGGTGAGTCAGTCTGCGCGGCTGTCAGGTTTATCGCTGGGTGCTGGTATGTTGATTCCAGGTAAGAGATCCTATCTAGTGGGACCTGGTGTGTGCCTACACACCTAACTAGATAGCAGAGTCCTGCACCATTAGTCACCACGGAGCCAGCCTTAACCCCTTGCTGTCCTTCCTAAAGTGCTCCTCCCAACCTGAGAGCGCGCACAGCAGATGGCAACACGGACACTCAAATCGGCGAGCAGCATCCCGCTTGGCTAAGAGCTGTCATCTGCTTGGCCTGCAAAGTATCAAAGGGCACCTCTTCAGGGCCCGATCTCAGCGCGGGGCGAGGGACTGATATTGTGCAAACTGCAGAACGCCAATAAAAGTTGATAGTTAACCCTCTTCTACCAGCGAGGTGTGACCTTGGCCTGTCAAGGAAACAGGCTGTCAGCGAGGTGACGGGCACCAGCCAGCAGCACAGCCGGCTGGCACGGCAGCCCGAGGATTAAACCCGCGCAGCCCCGTGTGGGCCACGGCATGCCGGCGGTGAGGGCGCGGGTGCGTGACATCCCCCATGCCGAGGGCAGCGCCGCAGGGTGTTCGTGCACATGGACCGTGCTATTCCTGCGCCACGCAAGCGTGGTTGCCTCAC
The DNA here is from genome assembly GCF_000690835.1 of Fulmarus glacialis. Lineage (NCBI taxonomy): Eukaryota > Metazoa > Chordata > Aves > Procellariiformes > Procellariidae > Fulmarus > Fulmarus glacialis. The sequence continues at coordinate 1,613 of NW_009195408.1, read as the reverse complement.
TGTGATAAGTGCACAGCCCGCCAGCACGTGCCTCCCCGTCCCCCCACAGTGAAGTTTTAACGGTAATTAATAGTCTACCAGAAGCAAAGAAAACAACACACTTTTTTTTTTTTGTCCTCATAAATAACTAATCTCTTGAATAAAATTTCTTCAGCTTTTCACAAAATATAGTACAGTTATTTAAACAACGTTGAACAGCATCAGTAACGGAAAAGGCAAAAACCAACATGTAAATTGGCTACAGCACACAGGGCACACGGCAATGGCTCCTTTCCCTCTCCTGCCACTTGTTGCTGAGAAGCCGGCTCAAACACAAGTTGATTGTATCAACCTACCGTTAGATCAAAGCTGAAAATGCTCTTGCATTTTTCAATAGGCAACAGTTTGTAATTAATCTTGGATTTCTCCTTTTTTTTTTTAAAAAAAAAAAGCTTTACACAGTCAGTTGCACTTTGAAAAAAACAAAAACAACAAAACACCACCTTTGACATGGTTTTGTTCATTGTATTGCATGACGTGTGTGTAGCTGTATCTACAAAAGGCACTATAGAAATAGAGGAGTCCAGTGAGGCGTGGATTGGAGCAGGTTGGAGTCACTTAATGCCCTGGATTACAACACGAGACTACCCACAGCGTCTCTGCGCCCGACCTGCCTCGCTGCCAAGAACACACCTGTCCCAAACCCGTATCAAAGGTCACTACGGCTTCTGTATGTACAAACCAGGCTATAATACAACTATTTACAGCTTGTAACACAACATGGTGCAATTCTGTCCACAATGAAGTACTGCAATACGCTGGAGGGAGCGAGCCCTCTGTCGCAAGAGTGCTGCTATGTGCGGCTGAGCAGTCCCTGCCGAGCCCTCAGTCCCTGCGCCGCTGGCTGCGCTGGCCAGAATGCCCCGCAGACACTCCTGCTGTACCTCGGCAGCACCTTTATCAGTAGATGTGCCACTCGGGCGTCCCCTCACTTCCCAGGCTTTGGTTTTAAAATGAGGTGGAAACCTTCTTGACTGAAGTGGTCCAAGGGTGTTGAGAACAACCTCGGATCCTTGCAGTCCGGTGGGAGCAAAGCCAGCAGTTGTTCTCCAGTGCTTGAGCAGCTGGGTCACGGTGCCACGCTTGAAGGAGGGTAAAAAGGACTCGAGTAATGGCCGGGCAGTTACATACGTGATTACCACTTAGGGCAGGGAAAAAAAAAATTTTAAAAACTGGGTGGTTTCACAAGCAGGCTGAAGGGCGCTTCCGCAAGCAGGCTGAACCAAGGGGCACCCGCCTCTCGCCAGCTGTGCCCCATCCCGTGCTGCAGTCGGAGCCCCTCACCCTCGCTGCGTTCAGAGAAGGTGACAGCAGGACTCCCCCCCGCCATCATTCTACTTATCGAAACCCAGCTGTCACCACCACTTAATGCCAGGCACCGGTTCTGTCAGCGCTCTGCTGCTGCCTGACCTGGGGACATGAAAAAGGCTTGGGAAGCTGGAGGAAAGGGAGTACGAGCGCTCTGCTGAGTTTTCCTAAATTAACTGCTCACTCTCGAACCCGGCACTGTCTCCGACAGAGGCGCAGCTTTGAAAAAAGCACTAAGAAGTGTTGAAGCTGGCTGGCTGGAAAAC
>NW_009195407.1:283-553 GCF_000690835.1 Fulmarus glacialis | reverse complement strand
CATCCTCAGGCGCTTCCTAAGGCTTTTCGTAAACCTAGCTCGGACTTCCCAAAAAAAGGGGGGGAGAAGAGGGAGAGAGGACGCGGGCAACACAAAGGTAGATCGGAAGTCCAAATTAGTTTGGAAATGGTCAAGAAATTCCAGGCACGTTTCTCCCTAAATCCCCGGTAAGTTTCAAAATTGTATTTTCAAGTAAAAACAAGTTTAGAATTTACCTTTCGTTAATTCACGGGTGAATAATCTGCCCAGGGCAAAGCAAAACTTTAATGA
>NW_009195407.1:0-237 GCF_000690835.1 Fulmarus glacialis | reverse complement strand
AAGATGCTGAAATACTGTTAGTCATGCAAATAAAGGCTTCTTTCAGCACATTACAATGTACTCCGGATTCGAGGGGAGGAGCTGCAGCCCGCTTAGGGCGAGGAGTTTATGTTTTTGTTTTCATTTAAAGCTACAAAACAAATCCCAAAATGTCTTAACCGCTCTCTGGAGACACCCTGCCCTGCAGACAGGCGGCCAGAGGAAGCCTTTCAGCTCCGAGAGCACAAAAAAAGGACC
>NW_009195406.1:0-69450 GCF_000690835.1 Fulmarus glacialis | reverse complement strand
ATGATTCTATGATTCTGTAGCATGTTAGATGTTCAAACTGCATTTTCTCTTGATCTCAGTTACAGGTGTGAGTGTTCAGCTTGTCTGCAAATCAAACCCCAGGTGTCTACACTTGAATTCATGAGCTTATGTTCTGAATGAGGTGGAACTCTTGTCTTTAAAAGTAATACGATCATGTACATAGAAGTCCTATCAGAGGCTGTATGTCTAAGGGAGCCAAACTAAGCTTCTATGTGCAGTTCTCACTTTGCCATTTTTGTTTTTGGAGTACTTGATTTTTACAACCCTAACAATTTTTTTTGACATATTTTTTTTGTAATAGAATTCTCAAAGGTATTTATATATATCCGTGTGTGTGTGTGTGTAAAGTATATATAAAATATATATGTAAAACATTATACATATGCATACGGATAAGACATATATATACATAATTCCAGTCCTCTGCATCCCAGTCCAGATTGGCTTTGACCTTTTTTCCCCTGGACGGGGTAGAAACACTAATTGTAGAGAAAAAGCGAACTGACTGGTATCCATCCAACTGTGTGACGCTCGAGTATTTGTCTTCTCAAAGAACACCGAGTTCTTACTGCGTTGAGATGGCTCAGGGTTTGGCTCAAGATGTGGTCAAGATACTCTGTGGATCAGACACATGCAAAGTCCACTCAGACTGAAGGAGCTGTGAGGATATAACGCATAGAGCTGAGAAATTAGCTATGAAATTCTAGTGGGTTTCTAACTGAGCAAATATTTTCAAAGACTGAAAATTTGGCCAGGTTTGAATAGTTTAATATGATGACAACAGGATTTTCCTTCTGTGTGATTTGTCCCTCTGCTAAAAATTCAGGTGTCTGCTTCCAAGCATCAAAATACTAGATAAGACTGTCCCAAATGTTAACATGCACAAAGCATATTTGCACCAGACCTCATTCCAAAAAAATGGCTCAGCTGCTTTACTCAAGACAAAAAAAAAAATCAACAAACATCCAAAATTAAATGTCTTGTTCGGAAAATTTCAGTTGTTACACTGAGAGAGATTTATTTGCAAGGAAAAACTGGACCTTGAATAGAAAATGCTAAATATGCTTAACTACAGGCAACAGTAATTATGAAGCCAATGTAAAGACCTTCCTCTGGGTCAGAAACAAATTTTTCATGTCATATTTAAATACTCCAGTAACATGCAAAAATCGCAAATGTGCCAGATTTCCTCCTACTTTTTTCAGCAAATAAAAGACTTCCAGGTATCAGTCCCTTAAGCTTCTGAGAGATTCTATTTCCTCTTGAATTTAGCTTGGATTAAACCTTCTCAGCACAGCAGTGAATTGTGCCAGGAGACAGCCTGGAGTTCTTACTGGTGTGCTGGACTTCCCACACCGCGTTCATAATTCTGTTGGCCTCAGATTGGTCAGGCCATCATTTTCAACCTTAGCTTCTCCAAACGTTTATTAAACATGGATGTGTTGAAGCGTGACCTTTTCTTTGCCTTTTTCCTCTGATCTTGCACAACTCTTCCCCAGCTATCCAAAATCTGTTTTCTTTGTATGTAGCACTTAAGGTGGTTTGCTTTCGTGGCATACCTACATCTCCAGAGAAAAATATAAACTAACATTGATAATTTTATTAGTTTTACATTCTCCCCCTCTTTTGGGGTTTCTTCCCTTTTAATTGGGAATGTGGTGTAAAGGGCTAATTCTGTAAAGTCTTGGATTTCCCAGTTCTCTTTTATTTCAGGGAATGCATAACACTTTGCAGGACCTTCACTCAGGTCTGGATTCAGCCATTAGATTACTGAATATTCTTCAAAAGATAACTGTGAAAATCTCATTACTTCAAACTCTTTTGAATGAGGCAGTAGGAAATATGAAGCAATCGTGTGTTATTATTTAAATGGCCTAAGATAGGTCCTCTTTTTCTTTAATAGCATCTTTGACCTCCCTTCTTCCTGTAGTCAAGCCACAAAAAAATTACATTTTGTAGCATACATTTGTACATGGTGCTGTCATTTGGTTATTTCTTTTCCAAGTGAAAACCACTTTCCTCCTCTTTTTTCCCCCCACCTTCTAAAAGAAAATTGAGCTTCTAGGAACTTAATGTGCAAACTTCACCGTTACATCCTGCAAAATTGAGATTGCTTAATGGAACCAGAAAAGAAAGATTTTTTTTTTTTTTTTATTATGATCAAACTTAAGCAATTTTAGATAGTCATTTGTGGTCTGGTGAATGCAGGGAACTAAATCCAGAGTGATTGCCAGAAGCAACAATTACAGTTCCTTTTCTCCTAATTGAATTCTTTGATGATAGGTTCAAATTCAGAAGCTCAAGTACTCAGTCTGCAAAATTCAGATACTTGGGACATTAAAATGATGAACTTACATAAATATTACAAGAATACTTATGATGTTCATGCCAGCTGAATAGTGGGATGTGTTATATAGTTGAATTCCTTCCTTTAGAAAAATAAGGAAACAGTAGAGCTAGGATTTTTAATTTTATTCTTTTTTTTTTTCCACCCTGAAATTGGTGAGTGGTACACATTTCCCTTTTAGAGGAAAAAATCTCAAATTTTTATAGTTTTGGTGGATTTTTGAAAAATTATGTGTGAATGAAAAATTTCCCACTGTGTTGGAAAATATTTCTGCAAGCTTACCCATACTGGCTGTTTCTACCTTCACTAGGTACGAAACAATTAATTCCTAGAAAAATTCGCTGGGAAATTTTTTTAAAACTAGATGATTGGTGTTTGGCAACAAACAGAAAATTAAATTTCAGTAACTCATGGAAAGCTACTGTATGCATTGCAGAGATTAGAGGGAATACTGGTACGTGTATAGCATAACTGGATGGTGTTTTTCAGCTGATTTGTAATGGAAGACTGCAGTGTGTAAACACTGAAGTCTGATATAAATGCACTCTGTGTTACCAGTATAAAGAACACTTCGACTTGATGATGCCAACCAACCTGCCTGCTGTACTAGATATAGGAACATAGGATGTCTGAAAAGAAGCTGAGGAAACAGCCTAGAGAGGCTGCATTTACTTGCTAGTTTTAATTAGCCATTCTCCTCTCTGTGTTCTCATGCGGGATTTTCATCCTTCAAATACATTTTAAAAATTCATAATGTTTACTGCTTGTTCACATTGCAGGCCATTTGATTTTTTTATCATACATTTTCATAGTCTTGCTGGAAAAAAATTATATTCTGTCTTAAATCCCTTACTGCCTTGGTTTTTCTTAGTCCAAGTTGCTTGGTCATTTGTTATATATGTCATAGGAGGTCACATATCCTTTGTAGCATTTTCCTTCTCTACTCCCTTTAGAACTTCTTTATGCCTCGAAGAGTTTTCTTCCTTATTTCTTCTTAAAGAATATCAGCCTTATTTCTCTACTAAATCACTAGGCTACTCTAACTTTTTTCCCTATGTTATGCCATCTCTATTTCTAGACATCCTTTGTATAGAAATGTGGCAGTTCAGATCTGTCAATATGAAAATATAAGGATTCTTCTGCTAAAATTCCTTTAAAAGGGAAATAGTACGTCATCTGTTGACAATTCTCTTTCACATTTAAAAATCTGTTTCTATATTCGTAACGAAATCATGCTAGGGTTTGTGCTTTTAGCATGTATTCCCTGGAGCCAAAGGGGTTTTAATGTAGATGTAGAATTTTCTCTAATCGTTTTTTCGAGGTTCCACATTAGCTGTTGTTGCTCATCGACTTATACCTGACTTGTTTCAGGTATTTCAGTTAATGACAGTTAAAATTTCTTATCATCTGCTTTTCTTGAATTTCTGAGCAGATTGTGTTACACCTTCGTGTGCTGTGTGTGCGCCCGCACGTGCATGATGTGTGTTTTCATAGTTTCGTGAAAGATGATCTTTGTGTTCCTGAGCACTTCTTTCCATTACGTTATTTTGAGACATGACAAACCTTTTGTTCCTTCAGTTCTTAAGAGCTGTTCTTTTAGTGCAGTAATAACTACAGACCTAGGCTGAGGATGAGCCTGCACTGTGCTGGATGCTGTATAAGCTTATACCAAGAGTTAGTAATTTTAGGTTGCAAATTATTTGAGATTAAAAAGTCAGATGTAGAAGAGGCTGTATTTAATGCAATATTATCATCTTTTTATGAATGAGAGGAACTGAAGCATTCAGACAAGTGAATGACTTGCCCAAGGTCAGAAAGGAAACTGGAGCTGCCGCCTCATCTCCCTAGCTGCAGTTTCAGCGACCTAAATGCACACTCATTCTTCATGTGAGTTCTCAAGCGTGGTTCTTTGGTGCTTCAGGCACTTTTCCTAAATAAGAATTTCGTGGAATCTTTTTTTTTCCCCCCAGTTGGTTTTAGGGAATTAAATAGACAGTAAAATTAAAGAAAGAAGATGTGATGAAAATTATTTTCCATAAAATGGGAGTGTGGTAGAAGCAGATGGAAATATAAAAACATTCTGGCTTTGATTTCATGGTGATCTATAACCTCTTCCTTTAAGAGTTTTAGAAGATTATGAAATTGAAGCACAGAAAAAAGAATATAAAATTCTGCACTTAGAAAGGACTGAAGTTTTAGCTAATTTCAGAAGAAATACTTTATAGGGGTAGACACGGTTTAGCAAAAGAATATCTGAGTATATATTTTCAAAATGGACTTCCACTTCCCAAATTTTCTTTTTTCCTAGTCATATGATATTCATGAGGTGGGCAAAGCAGGCCCTTTTCTAGTCTAGCATTTCTATTTTGACGGACAGTGTGTATAAGAATTTGACTGAGTCAGTGCCCTTGGTCCTCCAGCCTGTCTTCTTTTCTATCTCTCTATCCCCTCCCCTCTTTTCTTCTTTTTTATCCTCATTTTTTTGCATATTATAAAAGGTCTGGTAGATTTTAAGGTTTCAGATTATAATCCTGTATTACAGGTGATTTGACTGAGAGATGCAGTGAATGTGTTGTACATGAGTAGCAATGTTTTTTTAGTACAAATGTAAGGAATTGTCCTTACAATTGAGCTATCAGTAAATTCATCGCCAAATAGGTCATTAACTAATTCATTATATTTATTTTTCCAGATTATTGTTATTAATTTCCAATACACAAGGTCATAGTGGGAAACATCAGTCCCTGCTTGTGGAAAGCCAGAGTAAGATCCAGCTGGCATGTTTATACTACAGATGATGTATTCCTGTAGTTGTAGCATGTGAAATACGGGACATTTCCTAACTAAGCTTCTTAATTGTTCCTGAAGGTTTATTAAACCTGGTAATTTTATAAGTTTGTGTAGGGGTGTCTGAAAAGGAGGTGCTAGCATTGCTGTAACAAAAATGCAGAAGAGCAAATAGGGTATGTGGAGGGGATAATGGTGGTTCCTCGAGTTTTGCTGGTGGTTGGGACCGACAAGACTAATGGTAGCCTTGCTGATGGCCTCCCATTCAGTTGTTCCTGTTTCAGCTCTGATCCCTGAGAATAAGGAGGTCTGTGCTGATTTCCAGAAGACTTGTTGAGTCTTAAGCCAGTAAAGCACACCATTTTTGCATTAGATCTCCTAATCATGAGCAAAACTACAGCAACCTGTGAACTACTCCATGTGATCACAACCAATGTAGTAGGGGTCCATGGGTTGCCTTGTGGTATTGAGGTGTGTGTGATCATGTTATGGGTGCCTGTCCTGGTTTCGGCTGCGATAGAGTTAAATTTCTTCCTAGTGCTGTGTTTTGGATTTAGTATGAGAATAATGTTGATAACACACTGATGTTTTCAGTTGTTGCTAAGTAGCATTTACGCTAGTCAAGGACTTTTCAGCTTCCCAGGCTCTGCCAGGTGCACAAGAAGCCGGTAGAGAACATAGCCAGGACAGCTAACGCAACTGGCCAACAGGGTATTCCATACCGTATGACGTCATGCTCAGTATATATATATATAGGAGGCGTGGTCCAGGAAGTAGTGATCCCTGTTTGGGCAGTTGGGCTCAGTGGGTGGTGGGCGATTGCATTGTGCCTCACTCATTTTGTGTATTCTATTATTATTATTATTATCATCATTATTATTATCATTTTCCCTTCCTTTTCTGTTCTATTAAACTGTCTTTATCACAATCCATGAATTTTACTTTTTTTTTTATTCTCTCCCCCATCCACTGCGGGGGCAGGAGGGACTGAACGAGCGGCTGTGTGGTGTTTGGCTGCCTGCCGGGTTAAACCACAACAGTGCCCTTTTTTAGCCTTTTCATGCTATAGCTTCATTTAGGATTCCTTGTTAGTAAGAAATCAGTTTAAAAACTGTTCCTTTTAATGTTGTTTTTTTTTTTCCCTCTGTCCCAATTAGTTTGTAAATTGAAGTCTCTTGTTACTGCTAATGTGCTCATTTAATCTTTTTAATTTCTCTTATCATTTCTGCATATTTTGGGGAAATCAGGCAGTTCATAGTAATTCATATTAGCAACATGATCTACCTATTCACCTGATAAATTCAGCCTTAAAATAATTTCCCTCTCTAAAAGTTATTTAAAAGTATAACTGAGATAAATGCTTGATTCTGATTCGCTTAAATTCAATAAACAGGTATTTATGCAAATTTAGTTAGCCTTACAGTTCAGACATTAATTAATAACAAGATTGATATGTGAAAAATTCACTTGCATAATCATTAGGTTTCAAAATGCCTTACAGAGAGGGCTGTAACATATTTCCTTTTTATAGATGGGAAAGAGAGGATTGCAGGACTGAGGTGATTTACTGATTAAATCAACCTGCGAGCCACTGGCAGAACTGGGAGTGGGCATATACTGAGCCTTGCCAAGCCCCACCTCTTGCTCTGATAGTGACAAAAAGCTAGCTTCAGCTGAAATCTTACCTCGAATAATTACTTACGTAATGCTAGAAATACTCTAGACAATTATATGTAATGAATATAATACCTATATAGTATGTAATGTTATATATGTAATGAGTATTTAAGAGATGGAATTACTCATGCATATGTTATGAAATTGTATATATCACAGGGGTTATAATAAAGGATCTTTTTTGAAAATAGGATGAGGATATTTATGCTTTTACTTTAATAAGTTATATAACTTGCTTTTAAATTTTTTTAACTTCTAAAATTTTTTTTTGAGTGGTTTTTTTAAGACACATCCTTTGTAGGAAAAATACTCATAAGAGTTCTTTATCTCAAAACTCTTGCAGAGTCAGGGGACTTTGTTAGCTTGTGGAGCTAGTTTAGGTATCAGAGAAACAGTGTCAAACTGCAACTTCCAGTCAATTATAGAGAAACTGTAAGTGCGGTATAAATGAAATTAGAACTGGGTGAGAAAATATGTTTTCATTATAAATCAAGTGATATTTCAGGTGAAACAAAAAATAAACGTACAGGCAGAATATTGTAATTGAGTCACGTTCAAAAATATTAAAAAGCTTCAAAGTGAATAATTATTTCCTCTTGTGAATTCTTTTCCAGCATTAAGAGAACACGTGTAATATTGATGTATTGCACCAGTCATCTGGAATGCTCCTTACTGCCGGAGTAAACAGAGTCACTTTAATGTTTTGGAAGGTTTCTCTGCATTGTAAGAAGCATCATGGGAGCTTATTAAGTTCATTAGAATACTGAAGAAATGTTAACAGCAGTTCTAAGTGCTTCTTTCCTCCAAAACAAGTTTTGTTATTTTGAGAGGAAAAATATAGGCAGTGAGCACTGGAAAGAGACTCACACTGGATAAAATGAGGAGAAAAAAAATTAGCCACTATTGCTGTTTACAGTTGTGGAATCTTTTGTGAAGCTTTTGAATTTAGGAAGTCTGTGTGTTTTCACTCTTAAAGCTTCATTTTTTCACATCATATGAAAAAATATCTAGCAAGAGATAAAACACTAAAATAAAGTTCTGGTAACAAGATGCAGCTTTCAGATATCTCAGCAGAGAAAACGTTGAGGTGTCTGGGACATCTGTTGATCTGACGAGTTGTATTATATACAAACAAAATATATACCTTAAAGAACTGTGTGTCTCTCCTCCACTAAGAGTACTGTCTGAAGTTGATGCTTCTCGTCTTCAGACAATGGTAATGTGAAGAGTTATACTGGTCCAGATCACCATCTTATTTTATTCAGTGGTTGGGATCAAAGATGAAAGCCTGGTCATGTGGGTACACAAGAAAGCCTTCAGATAAGAGAAGGGACCTCCTGGAATCAGCCTGGATGTGAGAAGTCAGAGTAAGGCCTGAGTCAAAGATTATGCACATGTGATGAGCATGTGAGGATACTGCTTGTATCTGTATTGGAAGTAAGGATCCTATGGGACTGATTTGAAAAATTCTTGGCCTTTGGCTGACTGCTTGGCATGTAAAGGATGCCAGAGAGAGGGTGCCTAGGTAGACCTATCTAAGCAGAGGAGTGGTTCTGTGAAACTTTATCCTGAAGGCGATTACTGAGTTTGTATATTTGATGGCATTATCCAAATAGATAGTGAGCTAGGAGCACAAGTGGTGGCAATGGATGCAACTTTGTGGAACCACGTGGGAAGTTGGAAGAGGGATAGAAAGGCTCATTTAAAAGGTGAAGAAGGAGAAGGAATGAAAATTGGGAGGTGACAGGGTCACAGGGGAGTCAAAGGAAGACAAAAAATCAAGTGAAAGGCTGGTTGCAGGAGGGAGTAATTCACAAATGAAGCAATAGAAAAATGGAAACTGATTCAAGTTTTAGAGACTACATTAAGACTAAGTTAATGGTAGCTGAAAGCTAGATTGAACTGGGTCTAGTTTGAGACTGGAAAGAACAACTCTGATCAGCTGTTGTAGACAAGAAGTTCAAAGAACTTAGAAAAATGATCAACTAAGAAGCAATGGTAAAAATGATACTTTCACAGGTTTGTACTGAGCCAGGGACACTGCTGCATAGTAATGGCTCAAGGAAAAGAATAAAGAAGGAAATGCAGACCATGTGAGGGAAATCAGAAGCTAGGATGGACAAGCAGGTGAGTTAGAAGAGAAGAGTAACAGAGAAGCTTAGGCACCTCTGGTATGGAAAGAGGAGAGGCTTGAGCTTGGTTCTGCAAAGTGAAATATGGTGCCAGCAGAGTTGTAAGAATCCCTCCTTCTCTCAGTTCCTTCTGTCTGCTAAGGGATATTTTAAAATTGTTGTAGTTGATAGAAAGGCCCAAAGGTGAGAAGTATTGTTAAAACAAAGAAGGATCAGTGTAATACACTGAATATAGAGTAATAACAATAGTAGAATACTCCAGCAGGAGCAGTAAGGGAACAGACCACAGTCAGCATGAGATAGAGGTTGGTTGGTTCATGAAGAAGCTTATGCGTCATGGTTACCTACAACAGCAGAGGGTAGGATTTTGACCCTCTGATATTTTCTTTAGTTCATCCTCAATTTCTGAGCTGGTGTTGTGGCTCTTAAAGCCCAGAATTGGCTGGGGCTCAGAGCCCTCCCAACCACCCATTTTGTCTTTGGGCACCCAGGATTTCCAGTCCTTGCAAGGGATTTCCAAGTACAATTACATTGGCTTTCCTTTTTTTTTTTGTTTGTTTGATTTGTGGGGTTTTTTTGGCATTGTGCCTCTTGCGAGGAGATATGAAGCAGACTAAGATCTGTCCTGTTGTGCCTAACTAGAAAGGAAATCATTTTCATCCAGCCATCCTTTACGTAAGTGTTGTGAGTCCTTGTCAGAATGATGTATTCCCAAATGACACCAGTACTAATGTGGATATTGAATTCTGAATAGATTTTTATGACACGTATATCAGAGTTTTGAAGATCACTAGGGAAAGTATTTCTACTGACTGCAATTTGATAAAAAGCATACAATGGCCAAAATAGCTGTTGATTTCAGATGCTGTTGCAGTTACAGGTATTAGAAAAAAACAAACAGGTAAAGCAAAACGTTTTCTTCATTTCATGTGCATGTGCTAGTTCCACTGTGAGATTTAAATAGCAGTGATTGTCCCTCAAAATAAATAGTTTTCAGAATTAAAAAAATAATAATCCTTTGGAAACCTCTAATATAATCATAGATTTTGGCTGACTGTAGAAGAATTTTCAGAGCAGTTATGACAGTAGATTTACAAGTCTCTGTGATGCAGAGTTAAAACAAAGCCCTATTGATAGCGCAGAGGCTTTCATTACTTTGTCTGCAAAACGGCACAGAACAAATTGAAAGATGCCTTCACAGTAAGACATTTTGTTCTTTGATTTCAGCTTTGATTCTCGTCAAATATGCAGCATTAACACCTTCATTTAGATGTTCTCAGTAGGAACAGAAAACGGATGAATTCAGAGGGGTCCTATGAAAGAAGATAGTGTCATGTGGGAGAAGGATGGTTCCATTATTTATTCTCAGTTTGGCTTCCTGAACATTGAAATGCTAGTGTTCTTGAAAGACAAGTTCTTCTAGTGGAAATTAATGTAAAAATGACACAGTGTAGTAATTACTAATGGAACATAGTCTTGGGTTGCATTAATGGAAGAAGTTTCTCTTTGTAACAGGCAGTAAGTTTTCTGGATGGACTTGTTCTTTATTGTCTCTGTGCCTCAGTTTTCTTAGCTGTAAAATGGGGATCCCATACATTAGCTGTTTTTTGGGATTCTTAAGTAACGTGCTATAAAAATGCAAATTTTTATTTTTTTTTCAGTTATGGGTTTAAAATTCCTTAAAACAGTCATAAAGATAACCATTTTAATTTCCCTTTGATTTAATTCAAAGCAAAAGAGTAATTCAAAAGATGGTAGTATATGAGGTCAGTTAGGTTCCCTTCACAGTCTGCATAATTCATTTCTAGAATAGCTGAGTCAACCATTTATAATAGTCTTTAAAATTCTTAGTAATAAGCCAGAAAGCCAGTCTTCGGAAAGGTCAGGAAGACCAAAACATGATCTTTCTCTGAGTAGTAGCTGCTCTTGATAAATCTCTTTTCATTTGTAATTTATTGTTTGCACTGAATGTGCCTCTACAATTCCAAGGCTTCTCATGTGCTCAGAATAAGTTGGGGTTTTCTTAAGTTTAGACTGCCAACCGAAGTGCCAATGTTATATTCAAGTAATAAAGGAATTGGGACAATTTGGTTTGATCATGCGAATCATGTGAATATCTGCAGAACAAGTAAACTGTCACCACTAGATCTCTCTGTAATGATAAATAAGTGATAGACAATATCACTTACCTATGATTACTGTATGTGGGATACTGGCCTTGACAGATCAGCAGCCCAGCACGGCACCTGTAATGTTCCACTATCAAAGCTGACCTATACTGTCAGTTGTCATGCACAGATTTAAGAAAAAATAGCAGAATCCATATAGTGCCATACTACTATACTGTATAGAATAGCGCCATGGAGCTCTTGTTTATGTCATACATTTTTATTTGATTTTATATTTACCTAACACACTGACAGCACATAACAAATAACAGCAAAGTAATACCTGTGGAGATATTATTTTTTATTAGTATAAATAAATACATTCAATCAGGCATAATAGTTTCATTTATTTGAGAGACTAAGATTTATTACTTTATTTTTTTGTCATTTAAGTAAATAAATAATATTTTGTGTGACTCATAATCTTCTATGAAACACTTCTTTATTTTCTTTCGTTCTAGCAATTCATAAACACATTAAGTAAAATTCCATATTTAAATAACATTAAAATGGTGACACAAATTAAAGTCATAGCAGCGTGAAAAAAGTACAGCCTGCCAAGATAAACTTGAATGTCCTAATTTTGGTTATTTATGTTGCAATCTAAATGCTGAACATATTTTTGTATTGAATATGTTTGTAAATTTCCAATGGGATTTAAATTTTTTAAAATACAAAGTTACTGGAAAAGAAAATATACTATGACTATAATTTTCTTGCTCCTCTGCTGACACAAACAGCTACACAAACTTTAAAACTATGTCATTTTATCAGAACACATTTAAGCAATGAAGCACAATGGGTGGTGTTGTTATGGTAAGATAATCACCCCCCGAGGTGTACTGAGACACAGTGTGGCTGATTACCTCTAATCCTGTTGGGATGTAATTATTTCATGGTAACGATATTCTTGGAACTGCCTTATTGCTGTTATCAAATTTCTTTTAGCTTTATATCTAAACACATTAAACAATGACTTTGTCAACTTTGAGGTCTGTTGAGATTAACCTATCTTTTCACGATGTTTAATTGGCAGTTGAAATATTTTTTTCAAGTCTGGTTTCAATTTCCTTGTAAGATACCAGCAGAATTGCAAGCAGAACAGTAGAAGATTCTGATCCATCCGAATGAAGCTGCAAAGCACAAAGAGTTTTATAAAATGCATTAAAATTAGAAAACCAGTCTGGCTGGCTAGCAGGGATCCCAAGAAAATTAAGAATAGGTCTGCACTGAAGTCACATCAGGTCTGCAAGCCTCCTATTTTCAGTACAGGGTAAGATATATGAGTCTGAACTATGGAAGCTCACCAGGAAAGGCAGCCTGGAGGTCCTAGCAAGGCCTTGTTGATGGGTTCAAGAGAAAATGCAGCCCCGTGCAGGCTAGTTTGTCTTGCTCTTTGGTGGATTGTGCAGTCTGTACTGAGCTTCTTGCTACTGGAGTAGTCAGCAAGGGTTTACAAGACAGCTAGATGAAAGCTAGCTTGTGTGCCTTGGCTGCAAGATAGACACGCAAGGTAGACAAAGCTCCTGTTTATATAAACACTTGCTTGGTGTTCAAACATATATAGTTGCCTGATCAAAGTCTGAGGTGTTCAAGCTTTTCCACTTTCCTTCAGATCTATATCCCAGGATAACACGGTGACATACAGAGAGAAAGTGCAGGACGATGGGAAAACATTGCAGTTTGAATGCTGATATCCAGTTCTGCAGTGTTTATTTTTTCTGGCTCCTGAAGGCAATTCTGATCTCTTCAGCCAGACTGTTTACCTGAAGGGAAGCTGCTCAAATAGCGGGTACTTACAGACCGGCTTCCTAACTTTTAATTGGGAGAAGTGACACATAGTAGAAATTCGGAGTAAAACTTCCATTTCTCTTGCTATCGTCAGTCTTTATCTATCATCAAATGAAGATTCATTAATTCAAGGAATATTTGATGTTATATCTGATTTATGAGGTCAGAGGGTATGCTTAGACCACAGGGCAGACATTTCACAGTCGTGCTATCTTGCTTGAAGGCTTGCAAGAGCATGCCATGGCTCTCCTCCAGCATGTGTGCTTGGCTGTCCTGCCCAGAGAAATCAAGACACAGGAAGAGGAGAGGTCTAACTCTAATGCTGAACTGAAAAGGTGGGTTGAAGAGCTGGAAGTATTCCCTGTCTTACATCTCAACCAAAGACACTACAGCTCTGAAGTCTTTCTTGATAGTTTGGAAAGCTGAAAAATGGATCTAGGAGTTAAAATGGATTGAGCTGAATTTTGCATTTTGGTGTAAGAGAGGGAGAAGAGCAAGAAACTTTTCAGTGGATAAAGGTGTATTGTTAAGTCATGGCATTTTGAAACTACTGAGCCCTTCCTGGAGACGAAGAATTATTCTGCTAAATCCTCTGAGCTCTATTAACTTGAGCAAGGATAAAGAGTTGAAGAGTCCCTTTGGGGCAGAAGAGATTATAGAATGGAACAGAAAGATCCCAAAGCAAAAAACCCTGGAAACAGTTATGGGGGAAAGGCTTAGAGTAAGATCCATGGTTTTTGTTGCATAAATTTGTGAAAGAAAAACTCCAGGAAACTGAAAAAGTTGGACCACTTGAGTGGTCTGAGTCCAAAGCAGAGTAGGATCTTTTTACAGCATGATAGCAAAAATTCAGATGGTTTATTTTTATTTATAGTTAGTGTATATGTGAATGCTGGCTTTTAGGGATGATCTTATTATAAAGAAAGGAGGAAAGGAAGAGCAAGATGTAATGCTTTTTGGACCTCTGCCCATTCCACAAATCACATTCTCCTCCAGGCTTTCTCAGCAGAACATCTTTGTTTTCTACTGAATGGTGTACTCAAAGATGAGTTGCATTAATTTATTTTCTAAAGTAGGGCTTGTTTGCAGTCTATTTGGAATAGATTTCTGTCTTATTATACTAATGCACGTTCAGTCCTAATCTAATAATCTGATCTGGATTACTAAGTGCTAACAGAACTGTTATCTATCATGGATGAGTTTATCCCAGTGATGGCGATGATTTCCAAAGGGAATAAGTAAGATTTCAGAGTATGTATGTGAATAATAAATTAAGATACAGGTAGCACATTTTAGTAATGAGGACGTAAAATGATAATTGAGTGGCTCAAAACTGCTGTGATTTAAAGTAATTTTAATTGATAGAGATTTGCAAGGTCCATGACCATTGTGCAAGTTAACGGTGTTGAACTAAGAGGGCAGAATACATTTTTAAATTATTTTTGAAAGACAGGAGGTGTCAGCCCGAATGAATTCAACTCAAGGTCCGTCTGGCATGGTTACTCTGCCTGTCTGAATTCTCTTTGGAGTTTAACTGTAATATTAGTTTTTTTAATTCTTACATACAACTTTTACATAAAGTCATTGAATTTCTGATCTGAATTATTGCAGATGGTTCTTAGAGCATATTCTAGCCTTGATAAAAGCAGTTTGCATGATAAAATCAATTATGAATTATGCAAAGGAACATGCATCACGTCCAAAATCACAACTCTTGGTGGTAACGATAGGACTTTTGCAGATTAAAATGTTAACCTTTTGTTTTGGAGATGGGTTTTGTTTTGTGTCAGTAAGATAGCAAGTCTCCTATGACCAAATTTAGGAGTTCAGCTTTGATCCGTGAAAGTTTTCTTTGAGATATGAGGCCTTGATCTAATATTTGAGTTTTACTTTAGTGAGTTTGCTGACTTACTGAAGGAAAAGTCTGATCAGGTTTAAATGCTGCAACAGCAAACATTTAAGCAATAAATATAAAGTAGTTAATAGGAATATTCCTATCAGGAGTTTAAGTTCCAGTAAGTACATTTTTGTGTCAATGATAAGAAAGGAGAAAGAATGATCAGTTATTGTGGCCACTGCGTGATATGGTGTGTCTGCTGCCTACCTTGAAGGGAGAGAAGACTTTGTTTGCCTGAAATGTAAGTTTGTACTTCTAATGGAGGAGATGGCTTGTGATCCTGACAAATAGGTGGCTGTCTTTCCAAGCACCAAAGTGATTGAGGATTTCTTGGAACCACAGATGTCATCCGTATAAAAGCAGGTCCTATGGAAGTGGGTGGAGGAAAGAAATCAAGGAGAAAAATAAATCAGGAAGGGAAAAAAGGAAATGTGACTATTAAAAATGTATCAGTTTCAGAAGCAGAAGAATCTGAAGGCTGCCTTCATAGCTGAAAATGTCAAATTGCTCCAGGGTTTAGAAAAGAGGATGAGTGTTCTGCAGGCTGCAGAAAGTAAGCACAAAAATTATATGCAAGGAACAAGGTGAAGGACAAACAAACAAACGACAACAGGGCAGCAGAAGACACTTTCAGTAGGGATTTTTCCTATTGGAAATTGCACTTCACCAAAGAGTAGTAGGGATCTGGGAAGGGAACAGAAGGAAACACCTATCTGTCCTGATAATTTTCTGAAAAATCCTTTCTGTCCCTTCAGTAGGAGAGGAAAGACACGAGAAACCACTATGGGTGAATGCTGCTTAACAGGGCGTGCAACTGTTTTGGTTTTGCTTTATAGCAGATTTTGTACCAGTTTTCCTAGTTAAATTTGCATGTGTGTTTTGATGTGACACATGAAGGAAACAAGCTTGCTTATGAAGATGAATTGTAATAACAAATAAACATTTTGCAGATGTGCTGCAACTCCAGTTTCAGTGTAGGAAAGTTTTAGTGGTAGGGCAGCTTCTTGTCCTCCTTTGTAATAAGTAGGGAACATCTTCACTCTTGGAAGAACTCAGAGAATTCCAACCCTCCTACTGTCTCTCGATCATGCACAGCAGGGACATAGGGCTCAGGAGAATATTCACAATCTCTCTGAATTTTAAAAAGCTGAATGAATGCTGTACCTCTTGCAAATAAAAGAGAAAAATGTATAAATCATCCCAAAGCCCCCTCTTTTCTTCAAAAATTATGAACACAAACATTTACATGTACAAGATAAAGAGTTATTCTTTCCTTGGGATCCCAGGAACAGAGTCTGGGATTTTGCTGGAGACCCTGGTGGTTGCTTTTTAGGCCAATACCTCATTTGGCCTCACTGAAAAGCAAAAGCTTTTCATTTCTAACTGTTATTTATGAGATACCCAGCTGAAACCTTGGTCTAGGTAGGCTAAAATGCTTTTAATTTTCATTCAAAAATGCAATTTTCCTGACAAAATGGACAAAATCTAATGTCTGCATGATTTAATATAGATTGTTAATAAGTGTTTTCTTAGTACTAGATAATCCCCGAGATGTTCAGAGTATTATTCTTAACGAAGGCAGACAGAGTGCTTGCTTTGGAGAGTTTATTACCTTTGAGCAAGAGAGTTACTATGGTTTAAACCCTATCAGAGCCTGTTCAAACTTTGCCTCTATAACTTTCCTATTAAACTTGTGCCTCAGAGTTTCTTCTTAAAAATAAAAATAATTGTCAGTTTTAGAAGTGAATTGAGCAGAAGCATATTTATGAAGTGCACTGGTGGTTCAGGTGCCCTGAAGACCAATGTGTGTTTTTCATGGGAGCAGTACCAGTGCTGTCTGGTAAGGATGTTGCGTGATACCTGCAGGGCACTGATGGCTTGGTGGCTCCTCGGCAGCCTGGTGCATCAGCAAAGGATGGAGGTGAGCTGGCAGGAGCTGCTGGACTTGACATGACTTGGCTGCCCCTGGATGTAGCAGCAGAGCGAGCCTCCTTGCAGGCCAGCCAGCAGTGCAGTAATAGGTCCCCTGGAGAATTCTTGTCACCTCCTGTCTGTATTCCATTACCATTTCTTTTTTTCTCACCTTTGACACCCTGGTCCGTATGGCTGGAATGTTGTGGTTCTCATCCTATGAAAATTTTAGTACTCTCAGGGAGCAGACTACTCTTATTTTGAGAGTATAAGCTGGAGATAAAGGGTGAGTTAGGAAGGCACAGTTTTACCTGTGCCTTGCATACTTTTCCACGAAGTTGTTCTAATTATTATTAGCCAACCCTCAATTATCTGATTCATACAACTTCTGTGTGCGCAGTACCTCACATTTAGAAAGAACTTGATCTTTGCAAGCTGGGCCTTTTAATCTGTATCTTGATGAGCAGACCTGAAATCTTTAACGGTCTTGCTGATGTCTAAATACGCTACTACTAACGGTGTATGAAAAGCGTATGGACTATGTGTCCTGCAGAAAGAGGGGTATCCTGCTGGCCTTAGCATCAGCTGCTGTAGAGCATCCAAGGTGGAGGGCAGTATACATGCTCATATCAAAGTAGTCTGCTGCATAGATATATAGTCAAGATAAGGGTAATTAAGAGTTAGGTAACTGAAATATAAGTCTTGAATGCCCCTTATTAATTTTACAGTAGTCTTTTAAAGGACCCTAGTTGAACTACAAGCTGGTTAGTTGGGTTGGTGACTGGCTTTAGTTTATTAATAAATTAGACATGGACTCATTATTTACCTCTTCTTACTCTTAATTTCTTTCTCTCTCTTCAAAACAAAAATCTCCCAAACCAAAAGTGAGAATGTGACCTTTAAAATGTGCTCCTTTTCCAGCCTCTAATTCTTTTCAAGATAATTTTCCCTCTTCTAGCCCACTTGACTCATCACTGTCTTTGCCCCTTTATATCTTTGTCTGTGCTATTTTCACACTTTGTTTTCTATTCTTTCATTCCTTTTTTTTTCCCTTGAGCTTCTGACATCTTTTCCCCAATTCCTTCCTTAACTGTTTCTCGTAAGACGGGCAGTCAGGATCCTTAATCAGCGGTGATGCACTAGGCTTGTGCTGTGTCCTGCCTTGTGCTGCGGAGGCACGGGGATCTGTAGCACAGATCAGTAGACCATGCAGAGGATGCTCCGTATTGCCCCCGCACCCTGTCCTCAGGCTGAGTTGATATCTAAGAAACTGAATCTCACAGCACAAAACAAATGAGATTGTTTTCATTAAACCAGGAAGATCTCAGCAGTGAGACTTACTTTATATCAGATATGAACTGAGGACCAGATCCTTAGGTGGAGTAAAACAAAATGCTGCTCTGATGACTGGAAGGGAGATGCACTGATTCACCGCAGCAGCAGATATGGACCGCTATGGTGTATGTTCAGTTGTGGCTGTTACCTTTCCAGGCACCTAGCAATGCCAGTGTTTTATTACTTAAAGAGAAAACACTAGCAAAGAATATATACAAAAAACCATATTACCACACTGAAAATTAAGTGTATAAAGCCAGTGTAAGAAAAATGAGTAGCAGAGCAAAAGTGCTGCAAAAAGATTGCCAATGATATACCAGTGAAAAGAGGGACTGGGTCAAGAAGTGAACATATATACCCCAAACAGTAATTGTAAAAGCATTTTTGGTCCCTAACATTCTGTCGTGGTTTAACCTGGCAGGCAGACAACTCCCACCCAGCAGCGCACTTACTCCCCCCCGCCCCCAGTGGGATGGGGAGAGAATTGGAAGGGTAAGAGTGAGAAAAACTCGTGAGTTGAAATAAAGATAGTTTAATAAAACAGAAAAGGGAGAATAATAATGATAATGATAAAATATACAAAATGAGTGATGCACAATGCAATTGCTCACCACCCACACTGACCGATAACCAGGTAGCGATCGGTACTTCCTGGATCACACCTACCATTCATATACTGAGCATGATGTCACATGGTATGGAATACCCCATTGGCCAGCTGGGCTGGCTGTCCTGATCATGTTCCCTCCCATCTTGTGTACCCAGCTCAGTCAGTAGGCGTGGGAGCTGTCCTTGGACTAGGAGGGCACTTAGCAACAACTGAAGACATCAGTGTGTTATCAACATTCTCCTCAGACTAAATCCAAAACACAGCACTAGCAAGAAATTTAACCCCATCCCAGCCGAAACCAGGACACATTCGTTACAGCAAATTGCTACATTCCTGTAGCACATACGAGAGACAAAAAATATTTTGTTTCTGTTCCTTTCTGGATTGGGGAGAAATGTAAACTGGAAACCTAGACCTGCTTTACTTTCTTTGGAGACTGAACTGAGTGCTTTTTTTCTGTCAGGAACTGTCCAGTTCTGTCTAAATGGAGAAAACAAACAAAATATCTTTTCATTTATGTGCAATGTTCTTAGTTAATTCCTTGGATTTTTTTTTCCCTGTGGAACTGTAATCTTTCTTATTCTGCTGCTGCTATTTGCACATGAGGAAAGCGTGATGGAGCAGTTGGTTAGGCTGTCTTTGTAGATTAGCTATCTGCAGGTAGGATTCTGGATGGTACTGACTGCATCTAACCTCTTTCCTTTTATTAATTCGAATGACTTTCTCCTAGAGAACCGATGGAACAGTTGCAAAGATATTGCAGATACTGAAATCCTCAATTATTAGATGCCCAAGGAAGGAAACACCAGTTTTGAACTGGTTTTTATGGGTGTGTCAGTATGGATGCTGGCAAGGGAGCAACAGGCACCATTTGCACCTGTGTATTTTGGTATGCTGGTGTTTCCTGGTGGAGAAGCTGGAGGGGGCAGTGCAGAATATGGGTCTTAACCCCTGGAGTTGCCATTTACTTATTTTAGAGTACTGTTGTGATCAAAACAGTACAAAGAGTTGTCTGTCAGAAAGTCAGGATTCATGTACGGTTTTGAATTTTCTGAAGTAAAGGGACTTGGGCCCCAAATATCTGGGATGATTCTAAAAATGGCTTCTTTGAACAAATGCTTTGAGGACACAAGCCGTTGCAGGTATGTTAGCTGACAATATGTATTTTGTTGCCTTTTACAATAATGATAGCTGAAAATGTCACTGCCATTACATAGTACATTTTATGCTGTTTGTTTAATGCCCTTAAGCAGCCTGTCCTGCTAAACAAAACTGCAAATTACTGGACCTGGGTAGTCTTCCCTCAGCGGTTTGATATTTGTGTTTTTAATTGTCAAACCAATTACCGGGACTTTCTGCTAGAGATGATAATATTGTTTTGTGCTTAGCCAGGGGAAAAAATACTAACCATCTTCTAGGAAATCATATTTGGAAATATAGGAATCTAAACATACATATTTAAAACTCAGGGAAAAATGTAAAAATATTGTTTTTATTTGGGAACTATTGTGTACTTTAATCATAACAGAATTAATATTGTTGTTCATTTCTGGAAATCTCAGCTCATGTAGGGAATTCAAATTGGTAGTGGAATATTGGGAAGGAACTTGTAAAAGCTTTGATAAATGTAACAGCCTATGTTGAAAATCATTCTTGAATTTCTTATAAACAGGGTCAATGTAGGTTTACATGGTGTCAATGTGATCTCTTTTGTGCTGGGCTACGAAGTCTTTTAGCACACTTTCCCTCACGCTTAAACTCTGATTCTCAAAGCCATGTGCTGTTTTAAGGAGTCACTGTAAATGTGAGCATTTATATTGATTGCAAAGAAGTGCCTCTGATCACAGATCTAACCTCTCCAAATGACTGAGAGAACAGGGGCGTGGAAAGGCAGTAGCTTGGGGAATATGAGCCAATTCTTTAAGTCAGAGCTACGTGGTGGGGTTTTTTCACCCCATGAGGTTTAAATTACTTCAGAGGCCAAAAACCTTCTCTGGGAAATTTTACTGTATTGTCTTGTATCTGAAAAGGAAAACTATATTCTTCCTGCATTCATGTGCTATTTTTCTGTTAAAGTATGCAGAAACATTTTCTTTATCAATCAGTGTTTTCAACTGGTATATACAGAGGGGAAGTAATGGGCTGGGCTCCCTTGGAATAAATTGTTTAGTGTGAATTAATTGTCTCTGTCTAATCATGTGTATTCTGACTAGAGAATAAAAAATGATGATCATAGTGAGAAGAAGCATTATAATGGAGCCTAGCCATGATTTGGACAGTTAGGGTTTTTTGGGCGTGAGCCACAATACTCCCTGGTACAGACACATGCACTGAGATCGTACCTACGTTGTTCACTTTCAACCTTTAAATATGTGACCTAGTCATAAAAGAAATCCTTTTTAATGATTACTACTTGCACGTCCTTTGGGAACAGTGTGTGGCTGTGACTATGTGAGTACCCATCTCAGATGTAATAGGCTTCATATCTCAGAAATGTAGCATATATAATTATATATTATTATATGTATAATACACATATATCTTCACTTGTATTTACCTGTGCCAAACTGTTTTGCAAAACTAGATTTTATCCTACTTACTCAGAACACACATTTTTTGTTTGGATGAGTGCTTTTTCAGACACAAAAAGAAGTTCCATGTAACCCTAACAGAGAGTCTGTTTTATATGTACTTGCATGTATATATGCACAGAGGTGTATCCAGATGTGTAGATATATGTATGTGTATATATCGATATGTTTGTGTGTGTATTGGTAAACTCAAACAGTATTGTTTATAAATAATTAATAGATGCTGACTGTTTAGATACTTTACTCAAGTATTTTAAATTGACAATGTGATTGTACGTTTATTGATTATTCACTATGTTTTCCTGAGCTGATAGCTCTCTCCTGAGCTGCTTTATTTGTGAGGTCCTTTATCAGCTATTTGCCAGCTGAAGTCTTTGCAGAGATACTGAATGAATGTGGTACGGGTGATCCCCTGGCCGTACTTCCCTCAGAGCCTCTTGGGTTTGGAGCTGTTGTGGGCATCCAACATCCCCACCCAGGCAGACTGGTCCCACCATGGTTTGGCAGGAGCCTGCTTCTCCAGGTGGCTTGTCATGCCCAGGGAGCTGTGGCTTACCACTGGGCAAACTGGTTCAAGTGCCACTGAAGGCACTGGAGTAGTTTGATTAAAATGATGGGTTATGGAAGGTCTCCGCTTTACCCATGTCAAAGAGGAAATTCAGGTCCCTTAGCTTGGAAAGGACAGAGAGTTTGAACGAGATCAGCCTCATGATCCTATCGCTCAAACTCTGTTTGTTTGTTCTGGGTGAATGGCACCAGGAGAAGATTGCACACTGATTTATGTCCTGGATCCACATCTGGTTCTGTACAAATTCAGCAAACTGGGGGCACAAGCCCAAAGCAAGCAGTGCAATCAGTTAAAGCAGTGGACATGTGATTTTATTATTGCTCTGTTTGCACCCTGGCTTTCCTGAGAAAGGAGGGAATGGCTGTCTTCTAATAGGAGATAAGTTGTTTTGGTTTAGTGGTTTTTCTTCTTTACAACAGACAAATGCAGATTTTAATTTTTCTTCTTTTTACATCTCTTCCACAAAAGCTGGATATCTTTCAAGCCATAGCTATAATAGTTACAATTAGATGAAAATTTTCATCCCTCATTTGTTTGGTTCTTTTTCTAGTAAGTATGGTTTTTTTTTTAATAGTTTTTTTTTTTTAATTGGAAAAATCCAAAGACAGGGTTCTGTTTCAGTTTTATTTGGATCAGTTTCATATTAACTCACCACATGGGAGAGGGAGAAGATAAGTAATTGGTAGAAAGGTTCTGGGATGAAACGTGGAGGAAATGTGCGCTGCCGGCCCATGCAAGTAAAAATAAATGTCAGAACAGACACTAAGTGATCCCGAGTACTGAGACGACAGTGTTTTGCCCACCTTTGCAGTGTTAATGGTAGGATGTCATGCTTTTTTATGCCCTTGTGTGATTAGCAGATGATAAAATGTAGATAGAGAATGTATGGTTGAACATTATTTTTAGTCTCATAGGAGTGTAGATGTTTAAGAACAGCTTGCAAACTGATTAGTTTTAAATCCCTTAGTGTGAATAGTTTCCGTATTAAAAAAGAAACCCGCCAGGTGGAAAAGATATTGCTGGAAAAATCCACCAGGAATGGAGTGTTGCTTCTTCACAGGAATACTTTTGTGGTCAGACCCATTTTGAATAGTCTTGCAAAAGTATTTTGAAGTGTTGGAAACTATGTAACAAAATGTTTCATATTTTTTATTTGATTTTTTAAATGTTTTTGTTTTTAATAGCGTGTGCTACTAAGTGAACCTTCTAAAGTGAAGTGCATACATTAACTGAACTGAGAGCAACAAGCTTCAGCCTGCCCGTGGCAAGAGGAAGATTGCTTCCTTCCCCCAGCATTCCAGCTGTACTGTATTTCTGGAAAGGCAGTGGTCCAAACTAATCCGTGATTGAAGTCTGTTGTCATTGGTGAAGTTGCAACAGGAACAAGTTTGGCTCAGTGTGACAGAAATCATCACACCCTGAATCCCGTGTGGGATAAGAAATGGCATCATGTTCTCTGCCTGCAGGACCCCAGCCCCTCTTGTGCTGCAGTTCTTCTCCAATTCCTTTCTCATTCAGTGGCAAGTGTTTGGCAAAAACTGTTTACTGCCTAGTCCTGCATCCTTCCCTTTGCTTTTGAGTACCAAGAGTCCAGTCATAGGCTTCTGGGGACAACCCTGTTGGGGCTTTGCCTCCAGTGAGAGTTTTTTGATATAGCATGTACATGACTGAAAGAAGTGTCACTGTGGCTGTTTCTGTGCTTGCTACTTTCTCTTCTGCTGTATAGGAGATACTAATTTGCACACAGTGGTGGTATGGGTAATATTGTTTCTCTCTCCTTCATCCGCAGGTATATATTCTGACCTTTTCTTATTTTCTAAACCTTAAGCAAGTATTTAGCTAGAAGCCTTTTTTCATTATTTCAGACATGAAAGGGTTTGTCCAACTAGGGTCTCTAAAACTGGTGCTCTGGTGTCAGAGAGGACCAACAGCCAAGAGCCTTCATCTTTTCTCTTTCCTCCTTGCTTCTTTTTTCCTTTTCTCTGGTTTTTGTTTTTGTTGGGTTTTGTTGTTTTTTTTTTTTTTTTAACCCTTCTTCCTTTTCTGTTCTCTCTGAATCCAAATAACATTTTTTCCAACTAACGTTTTGTTTCTGGTTATGCTACATAATGTGTCAATTCATCCTAGTCCATCAGAGAGTAACAACTTATTTAACTGTAGATTACTAGGGAAAGCTTTTTTCCTAGAACCTTTTCTAGGAAGGAAATTCTAGAGATAAATGTCTGAGTGAAAATTATTTTAAATGCTGTCCTCATATTTGCTTTTGCAGATGCCTTAGAATTTATGCATTATTGTTTAAGAACAGGACTCTAGTAAAACTGCAAAACTCTTAAAGACCCAAATATTTCTTCAAATAATTTTTTTTTTTCCTTAATTTCTATGACTGTGTTCCTCTCTATGAGCTATCTTCCTCAGGATTCTTCACCCTTCCCACGACACAGCACCTTTTAGTAAACTGCATCCCTCTTGATGTTCACTGGCCAGTGGCAACATCTGCCCTTTGGTTCTTGCTCTCCAGTTTTCACTTGCATAGATCAACAGGGCATGGTAAATCCTTGCTCCTCTCTTCAAAGCTTTTTCGCATATCAGAAACAGTTTAAACTCTGTCCAATACTTTTCTCTCTATTATTTATGAAAAATCATGTCAAATTGTCATGAAGTGTGAAGTACCTGTAAGCTCCAGTGAAGATTAAGATGCGATTGTGTGAGGTGGCATGTACTTGGGTGGTATATAATCTGTCCCTCCAGAAATTCCTACACCTTCAGCTTTTTGCTATGTCTACTACTCATCTGAATCCTAAGGGTGCACGTGATGATAATAACATGATCTTTATTACTTTTCTCCATTTTCATTGCTATCAGGTGTCATGAACTTGAAATTTATTCAACTACTTATATAACTGTAGGAAAAAAGGATCTTACCTACTTTTTATTCCATTTTCCTCATTCCTCAGCTGGAGCAAAGCCAGATCATGCTACTGTGAGCTCTCAGCTTTATGTATATCAAAGGAGCTGGGTTTGAATCCCATCACATGTTTTATTTCCTTACCCAATACTAAAATGCCAAAAAGACCTCAGCAAAAATATATGATTTTGAAACACCCTGTGACTTGAAATGTTGTACAGGAGTCAGGACAGACACCTGGCCTGCAGCTGTCATCATACACCATTAAGATCAAAGAAGGTCATGCCTTAATATATTTATATAAAATATAAACTTGCTTAAAGGAAACCATAAAAAACAAGTATGTGTTCAACTCTCGTCTCTCTGAGAAATGTTTTAATGATGATCTTGCATGCAATTTATGAATAGCCACTCAAAAATACAGCAGAAATGCATTGTTTCCACTGCACAGGGAGGCTGGAGCTTAAAGCAAAGAGCACTGGCCTTCTTGAAATGTTAGAGCTGGGCTTTGCATAATCCAGGCTCCAGTCTAAACCCCAGTGGCTGGAATGGTAAATGAGCCCAGGGACATGTTCAGCACATGTTAACTTGACAAAAAGACAGTTTATTGATGCAATGAACTTTATCTTGCCTGGGTTACCTGTCTTTAGATAATCCTCTTTGCTGAATAGCCATCCCTAGAGCAATTTAGCCACAACTCTGTTCCTGTTACACACTGTTTTGAGGATCTTGGTGCATGGGCAGGGAAAGGACAGTTTGGATATGTTGATGCCTCATGTCTTCCAGCCATGCCAAAGACAGAACAAATATGGCGCACACTTGTTCAAGGGATGCAGAAATAGACTAAGAAAAAAGAGAAAATTTACTTTTCTACCAGTCTGCAGGTCAATATGAATTTTGTAAAATGTTTTTGATAATCGAACTGCATCTGCATTTACAAATTTCATTAGAGACATAAGGTAAATATATCCACAGGCATAAATATCTGAAAAACTAGCTTTTCTCCCACATAATGTACTTCCAATTATACTTTTGACAAAGTACTAGGAGATAATAATTCATATATAATATCCTGCAGTATTTAACTATCAGATATTTCTTCCTAATTAGGAATTCAGAAAGCAGTAAAAATCATTAGAGAAATAGCTGGGTGAACGTAACTGATCTTTTTTTGCCATGAATGAATTTGCAAATGAATTCACTTTGAAAACACTTCCTCCTCTTAGAGTTTTATATCCTGCAAACATCTGAGCAACTGAGTTTTAGTATTACGAACAACAGAAAATAAGCGTGAGTGTTTAATCAGCATGGATACTTTAGATAAGACATGACAGCTTGCATGAGGACAGGGTTTACAAACTCCATTGCCAGCAATCTACCTCAGACATTAAAATGAGCAAGATACGGATCTTGTCACATACGTTGCAACTTGTGCTTAAAAGCAAATGAGTATTGACGAATAAATTCAAACTTGTGGCTATTGGATCTCATTCAAGATCTGAGCTTTGCAGGACATCTTTGCATACATGCAAGTGTAATCCTTGCAGCATGTCCCACATACACCTGCAACAACACTATAGTGTATCAATCAGAGCAGGTTTTGAGTATGCCACTTCTCAGCAACGGGGAGCTTTAGTTAATAGGTGAAAAGCCCACGAAACTGTGCGTCACTGCATGATGCAAGCTCGCAGTAGCTTCTGCTGTTCTAGTACTTGGCAACCAAACTTTTGTCACTGCTCGCAAACATCTGAATGGCTGGTTTGACTTATTCTTGCTGAGGAGCCTCACCTAATTGTCCAGTTATCATTTGGATTAATTTACCACCTGTCTTTGTGGTCTAAACTTCTGTTTCTGTTTGTAGAAGGCAATTTTCAGAATAAACAAGTAGTTTCCAGTTCCAATTTTATCATAATGGTATCCTGAGTTCACGAGATAGTTATTGCACTGCCTGCCATGTGCAAAAATACCATGAATTCCAATAAATTTATCTCGTATTTTCCCTGTCTGGAGTTCAAATACTTTAAATTCCCTCATTTGAGCCAAAGGGAAAATGTGCAGGCCAGAGAAAATGCATAGTGAAACCAGAAAAAAAACCCTAAAATTCTGCTCAGGCAGGTGATGCAGTAAAAATACAGCACTGTTCACTTCTCCAAAATGTGAGTCGCCAGAACCTGCATTCTTGCTTTGTAATTTCACAAATCTCCTTTCCACATTGTCAGTGCTCCCAGATATATGTGCTTCCGTCTTTCCAGTTAAAAGCTTAACCCTCTACATTCGCAGAAGATGAGATTTCTAAGGAAGGAATATTGTTCCAGAAAGCTTTTATTAATATGTAGCCGTGGTAACACATTTCTGAGAAAATAACATTTGTTGCATCTTCTTCTATGTTGCAGTATATTGTGACGTAGAAAAAGGATAATCTCAACAGGAAAGAGGTTTTTATCTGAATAGAAGAAGGGAAATTTGCTTGCAAGGTAATATTAGAAAGCCACATGCCTACAACTGTCAACGCACTTGTTAGAATTCAATGGAATTGTAGTAATAAAAACAGAATTTAAAGATTACTTTTAAAGGAAAATTAAAATTGTTTGGAAAAAAAACCCTGAAAGCAACTAGATAACACCCTAGAAAAACCTCTACTGTAAATTTAGAACAATAAAGTTTGCATAAAGATAGATGGAAAATTAAACTGTTGTGAGATTTCATAAAGTGATTTGGCTTAAAGTGAAAATTAGTGGATGAAATTATGCAAGATGTGACCCAGTGCCAGCAGGGATGTAATTTCTTCCCTGGTGGAGTGCAACATCTTGCTCCTGATCTGGTCTACTGTGCCCAAAAGAATCAATGACTGTCCTGGGTGAATTGTTCTTGATTATCAAGAAAAGATCTTCTCTCTGGACATAACTGCTCTTGAGGCTGGTAGGTAGGTTTTTGGCCTTCTCTGCAGAAGCTTAAAAGTTTGATCTTAGGTTAAATATGGTTTGAATTTATTGCAGCAGATGGGTACACTACAAGTAGCTTTAATAGGTCAATACTTACACTGAACCTGAGTAGAGGCTACCAAGATCTCACGCTGGTTTTAAGACAGAGAATGATATATATTTCACAGGCTATGACACCCCTTTTTATCACCTTGTCTTTATCAGCTCTTGTCTTAAGGGCCAGCAACCTGAAGTGAGCGTGTGATGAATTGTTGGTGAAGGATAGGTAGAGGAAGGACTGAAATTCATCTTCCCTGCCGTAACTCAGATAGGTGGTATCATACAGGGTCCATCTACTTGCCTGATTGTAATGATCCCTTCTGGAGAGAGTGTCCAATCTGTATTTGAAGTGTTCCTACAACTCTGTTAAAGACGTGTCTGTCCCTGATGCTTTTGTGTCTCTGTAGCATTCAAACTGCAAGGTCTGTTTCCATAGGACTTAATCAGACTGTGCTAGTTTAGGCTGGGATAGAGTTAATTTTCTTCATAGTAGCCAGTATGGGGCCATGTTTTGGATTTGTGCTGGAAACAGTGTTGGTAACACAGGGATTTTTTTGTTACTGCTGAGCAGTGCTTACACACAGTCAAGGCCTTTTCTGCTGCTGACCCCACCCCACCAGCGAGGAGGCTGGGGGTGCACAAGAAGCTGGGAGGGGACACGGCTGGGACAGCTGATCCCAACTGACCCAAGGGATATCCCACACGATATGACGTCATGCTCAGCATATAAAGCTGGGGGAAGAAGAAGAAAGGGGGGACGTTCGGAGTGATGGCGTTTGTCTTCCCAAGTCACCGTTATGCGTGATGGAGCCCTGTTTTCCTGGAGATGGCTGAACACCTGCCTGCCGATGGGAAGCAGTGAACAAATTCCTTTTTTGCTTTGCTTGCGTGCGCGGCTTTTGCTTTCCCTATTAAACTGTCTTTATCTCAACTCACGAGTTTTCTCACTTTTACCCTTCCAATTCTCTCCCCCATCCCACGGGGGGGAGCGAGCGAGTGGCTGGGTGGGGCTTAGTTGCCAGCTGGGGTTAAACCACGATACAGACAAAACCAGTAAGTCTAAGTGCAGCTGAGAACCTCAAACGGCAGCAACAAACTATAGGGGTGGGAGAAGTATGAAGGTTACAATAACAATGTGACAAGCTATTCAGGATGATTTGGCGTGGATAGCTCATTGTGTTATATGCACCACAGCCAATAAGTCATATGAACATGACCAATTACATCCTAAGTAATTCTGGGCCTGACAAAGGACAGTGGTTTTTCATTCGGTTTAAAGTTTCTAATGAGCTTTTTGTACATCGCTATTCTTGGAAAACACCCAAAATAGTCTTGTCAAAGTGAAAATGGTATTTTATCTTTAAACTTAGGGTTAGAGAATTTCATTGCCCTGAATATTCAGCACTTTTCACATCCCAGTTCTGCTCATTGATCATGCATGTAAAACATCAGTGGCATCCTGGGTACTGAATTTGAATTCAGACTTTGCTATTTGCAATTCTACTCACTTTGGAGGTCACCGCATGTGGCAAGGCTGCCTTTTAGTTTTAAAAGCTGTGTAAACATCTCCCTAGCCTGCTGCTACCTATCAGCCCAGGGAACAGTGTTGTGCTTCTGCTAGGAATGAAGTCCAGTCCACAGCAAATTAACTGGCTTTGGAAAAAAACCCTCCGTCAATCCTTTGAACATGATGTGCCAGTTTGATCAGCAATAGGTAACCGCAATGTAAACTATCCACATGGCTGCCACAGCGACCGAGGGAAGAGGAATTGCAGTGTCCTGACTGTTTACTTTCCTAACTTTCTTGCCTCACCAATGTTTTTCTTCCCTTTCAACCCCAGTTCTTCTTACCTTTATTGCAGTGAGGTTAACAAGTGCAAAAAGCATTTCCTGGAGATGCCGATCTTTTAGACTTAGAACGTTGCACTAAACTCAGTTACGATGGTTATAAATAGCAATTGCTATTAATGTACAGTAATATACACATCTGAAGTGTTGGGTGACACATACCATTGCAAGCTAATAAAAGACTTAATTAAAAGCTAAGAAATTGAAATCTGTGAGGTTAAATATAGGTACATGTATCCTGTGCTGTGTATACCTTTGCCTAAAGACATATGCCTTCCCTGTTATTTTTGGTTATTTCTTTGCATCTTTATGGAAGAAAGTGACAAAGACAACCAAACCCTCACAATGTTTCTTAAAGATTCAGTAAAACTAATAAATTGCCCATACGTTCATGTTTGTATGAAACTGTGCTTCCTCTGAACTGTCTCAATTTATTTCGGTGCCAACCACAAAAATCCTCGTTTCTGAGGAAAACTTTCCATTGAAGCTGAATGAAATGCCTTAAAATTAATTGGACATCTTCCTGGGAAAAAACTGTAGGCCCAGCATTCAAAAAGTGATCTAGACGACTCAGCTATGTAAGTAATGGAGTTTCAAATCATGTCAATATTCATCCTGTTCACAATAGGGTAAGGCATAATTACGGGTAAAAAGTCTGAAAAGCAAAAGTTCATAGGCATATGGCAATAGGCATAGACAATACACTTTATGTAGCACCACATGTGCATTTAATTGACAGCACATGGTAATATATACATTGAGTGACATATTTCTTAGAGGATTTTAGCTTCCTCAGAATATTTTAGAATATCTTTATTTTATTACCATTATATTTTACAGAAATATTATTTTTACTTCTTTGTAGACAAAATATAAAATAAAACTCCTCGTTGTTTGAACCCCAAATCCCATGGCAAGTTAAAGATACACTTCATTTTAATCATGCTTAAATCTTACTGAGGTCAAAGAGGGATTCTCAAGTGCTTAAAACTAAGCACGAGTTAAGTGCTTTGCTGGAGTGAGTCAGAATGACTGCTGCATCAAGGCCTTACGGATTCATGGTGGGATTAGTTGTGTGATTACAAGTAGCTTTTTGTGTTTTAAGTGTTTATTAAGTTAGAATGTAAGGAAAATGTTGCTGAAGCTCTCCAAAAAGAGCTTTGGATAGTCTTCTTTCAAGATTTATTATTTTTTTCTTATTTTAATTTTTAAAACATCCTAATAATTATGCATTCTTTCCATGCACATTCTTACTGTTGCTCTTTGCCCTTTGTATGTGTTTATTGTTGCTTTTCTCCCTTTATGCATACTAGAAAGTTAAATAGTAAAACAGGATAAACAAGCAGGTATTATGTGATAATTGAACTCTTAATGTCAGTGTTATGATGCAAGTAATGCAACTCAAGGTCTCTTATCCTTCAGTAGCTAGACAGTAATTGCCTGATAATAATCATGATAACTACGCTCCCTGGAGTTACTTTACTGTTGTTGAGAAATATCTTCTGGATCTCTTACATGAGTATGATGAAAACCCCCACATTTAATTATTCTACTGAAAGTTGAATGATTATGATGCATGTTCCCTGACATAGTGATTTACACAAATAGAAGTTTTATTCTGCAAGGAGAGATAATTTTTAAAGCAGAAATAATTAAATCCAATGTGGAAACTTCATTCATTGCTGAATGTGGGGTCTTCTCGTTTGCAGAGCAAACATTTTATTACCTGTACATTACCTACATTACATCCCTCAGCAAGTGGGGATGCAACAATATCTGACTATATTAAAAGACTGTTTTTGAAAAATACGGTTGCAAGGAGTAATCAGTTCAGGTCTGGCATGAGGGGTGAAAGGAGATTACATCCTGTTAATTGTTTTGGCAAGTTTGTCATTCCTATATCAACGGAGTGTTGAAATACAGATTTTGGAAGGTCTAGGTAATGCTATTCTTTGCAGGAGACTGAGACTGTTTTGTGGTTCTTGCATGGCTATTACTGCAAGTAATGGGGTGAACATTTGGGATGATGTGCTGGATGCAGTGATGGCAATGGCAGAATACCTGCTGACTTCAGGTGGGCAGGATTTCACTTGTCCTCCTTTGATAACAACATAAAAACTGCTGGACTGAAGTGGACCACTGTCTCCAGCAATTTCCAGTAACAGATGCTTAGTCAAAGAAATGGGAGGAGTGTAAGGTAAACATACTCTTGGCATATTCCTTCAGCCCAGGCACGAAGCAGTTTAGGGCCTTACTGAGGAATGGTTACATTTGCACCATGCCTGGCAGCCCTGATTAATCTGCCTAATTACCTTTTAAAAGCAATTTATTCTTTTGGCTGCCACAAAATATTTTTGGCATGAGGTCCACGATTAAAATGCTTAAGGTAAAAATGTACCATATATGTCACTGTATAGTCTGTAGGTCATCTCTGTTCTAAAGAAATTGTCTTATTCGCCTATAATCAAATTATGTGTGTGTATAAGGAAGGCTGTCCCACAACCTCTTCTCCCCTAATAGCTGTTCTCCCTGCCTCTGATCTTCATCATATTTCCTCTGCTGTTTTCCAAGGAACAGGTTAGACAAAGACTTATTTCCCAAACTGCTGATCATTTAAAGGGGTGCGAATGACTTAGGTTGTGTGCCTCAAACTGTACTATTTCCCCTTGCTTTTAAAACTTGTTCCCTGCTTATGTTTTTGAGTTTCTCCTGGTCCTTGTATTTTGAAAAATAATGTACAATTATTCTTCTCTGTGCTATTCATGTTTTTATAGCTGCCATCTTTCCGAGTCTGATGAGTCCTTGTCTATTTAGTCCCTTCTCATATGGGAGCAGCTCTAAATCCCTGATCAGTTCAGCCATGTGTCAAATAGGGATAATAGGTTATTTGCCTTACAGGTTGTTATGAAACTAAGTGACTTGATACTTTAAAAAGCTCTTTGAAATCCTTGGATAGACCTATTCTCTATTTATTAGCCCTTTTCTTTCTCTCTTATATTAATGCAGAAACACAAAGGTACACAAAACAGTTGTTTGCCCAGGATGTTAGAATTGCCTGATTTGAATTTTTGGTAGGGTTTGAGTCTTATTTACATCTGAACCACCTCATCCAACACTTAACAATAACCTCGGTAACAATGTTACTGAGCCATTTAATTTAATTAGATAATCCATTACTCAAGAATGCACAAATCCAGCAGAACCGGGGGAATTTTTTTACCGACCGGCAGCAGCTTTCTCCAGGTCTTGGAGCATGCATGAAGTGTTGCGAACCACTATTCCCCGTTGTGTACCAACTGATCATGTGAGTTTCTGAGCAATTAAACAAGGTGAACTAAAGTCTTCATGCCCTTACAATGATGATATACTGGTACGTTTGGAAAAGTTTCACCGATTTCAGTGAAGTTTCTCCAAGTTGCATCAGTTATTTTCTCTTGTGCTTTTCTTAAGCTCAAACTAATCAGAAGACTGCGTATTTGTATATATCACAAGATAAAAAATGTTTATCTTCTAAAGCATATTAAAACAATAACTAAAAAGAATGTGTTTTTCAATGATTGCAAAAGTTATTCAGCTCTTTTGGAAGCCCTCATCTTCTCTGTAGAGGATGATGGTTCCAAAGGACAACCAGTCAGAGGTAAATCTCCTCTGAAGGTTTCACATCTTTTGAAGTCTAGGGCAGCCTCAAAGATTTGAGCCCACATCTTTCTTATTGAAAATGGAAAATGTATTTTTAAGGCATGGCAATGAAGATGTCCTACAGCTGGATTTGAAAAATAACTCCTGCAAGTCATGCCTGTTTTCTCCTTCCCTCTGTTTCTTTTTTAAAGCCATTCATATAGAACTATGCAAATTATTTTAAATAGACCTCAGGCTAATGCCACTGTTTTAAACGTGTAACAACACCGTGAAAGATGTGAGCACGCTGTTTAATTTATTTGCAACAGTAGATCAGTGTTTCTCATATTTGCTGCTTTTTTTTTTAAAGAAATTTTTAATCCATGGGAGAGCAGCAGACCTATAATTCTGCTCAAGGATCCATGTCCCCCTCCTGCCTGTGGAGCACTGGGAGGACGAGGAACACACTAATAATATTTTTCTACCGTAACCACCTCCATTTTCTTCTTCAGACGCTTTGTTTCCTGCGCTAATATTCTAGTTCTCTCGACATAATGAATGAGCTTAGGGACTTGCAGGAGTTTCAGTACCATTTGTTTTTTATCCTAAAGGAAAATACAAACCCTTCTGTCAGATAGGACTCTGCATAAAAATAAGTGCTTTCTGTAATACAGAAGTTGAAGGTGACCTATGGTAATAACTGATACAAACTTTCTTCAAGCTGAAAGCATTCCTCCCTAGGTTTTACTTGTTCTAGCTAACATTTCCTCTCATGATTTAGGTACTGCATAGTACTTAAAGCATACAGCATTTAAACAGTAATAGATAACTGAGCATCTTAATGAACTTTCTTTTATCTATCAAGTATTGTTTACTGATTTACTTGGTGAGAAAATGAAATTGAATGTGGATAAAAATGGATTTCCTCATTTGACCTTTTAAATTTGAGAATGAAAGCAAATATTTTGCCAAATCAAAAGCTGGTAAAATGTTTGGCTAGGTCAAAAAAGGTGTTTATGTTTCCAGCTTATTAAAGTAAAGCACAGTAAAGGAACTGTTAAAGAAATAATTTAAAATGAGAACAGAATCAAGAGATTTTATTTAAAACGTAAGAAGCTTGCCTGTTTCTCCTGTTTCTTGCAATTTTTCTTCTACTTTTTAATTCCATGTTAGCTAGCATCAAATTTTCTTTAAAAGTTTGGTGTAAATTTCTTTGCTTAGCTGTACCTCTCTATGAGAAAGAATATTTATTTTAATATTACTCTGTGCTATTGATCAATATTTATGCTATTAACCAAGCAGTTGTATAACAACCTGTCTGTTCCAATACCTAACTAAAACATTTCTTTCTTCTTTCTGTAAGTCGCTCCTTTGCATCTCCTGTTTATTGAGAGAATAAGTTACTTTATTTCTTCAGTAATAAAAGTCAGTCCCCACAACTGAAAATCTTTGGGGAGTTGATAGCAGTTGTGGCTCAGAGAAGTGATTGAAATGCTCTGAGCAGAGACGAGAAAGGACGATATTATTCTCCTTCACATCCAGAGATGTCACGGTTGAACTAGGGGCTGCTTGGTGCCTTGAATTGGAATTTTCCCTCAGTTTCCATAAAGGCAGGACCGAGGCCCATAGACACACAAAGCTCTTAACAAACTAATTAATATTCACAAAAGTGAGCCAGGAATTGGAAGGATGGACTAATGAGAAATGATTAAGAGTTAAATATGCATGGCATGGCTTAACAACTATTAAAGCAAAGGACACAGTAGTTGCCTGCAAATACAGAATGTAAATAGAAGGGGCAGAGGAATTAGCGAAGTTGGTTCTGGAACTAATGAAATAATATGCAGTAAAGTTGTTGTCTTTTTGCTTATTAAACTTTCCCTTAAGCTCTAATGCAATAGGCGATACTGGAAAGAAAAATGAGAAGGAAATTTCAGCATAGTAGGATAAAATAAAAAAAAAAAAAAAAAATCCAGGCCCTGGCCAAAATATCAGATTTTAATGATGCTTTCTGCATCTGAAATTATTAAAAAAGGCAAGAAGGGGGGCCTAGGGAGTTGCAGGGCTGTCAGCCTCACCCCAGTGCCTGAGGAAATTGTGGAGCAAGTCTCCGTGGATGCGATACTGTGTCCAGACACATGAAGGACGAGGAGGTCACGGGCGCAACCAGCACAGGTTTGCAAAGGGCAAATCGTGCTTGGCTAATGTGACTGCCTTCCCAACGGGAGGAATCCCTCGGAGAGCTGGGTGACAGCCATGAGTGCTGTTTGGCTCAATATTAACATGACCTTCAAGGCAAACCCATCAAATCCCAATAGCCAAACTGAGGCAGCAGGGGCTAGGTGGGTGGCTTAGGAGGACAGTGAACCTCAGAGGGATCTTAACAGACTGGAGAGACTGGCCATCAGGAACCTCACAGAATCTGAAGTCCGGCACCTGGGATGGAGTGACCCCATGCCACAGCTGAGGATTCACTCCCGGGGTAGCAGCTCCTCAGAGAAATACCCAACGTCCTGCTGGACGACAAGTTGTCCTGAGTCAATAGCGTGGCCTTATGGCAATGCAGGCTAACTGTAGGCGGGGTTGTGTTAGCAGGACTGCAGCCAGCAGGGGAAGGGACGAGGTTATTCCCTCCTGGGGATGGTACTGGGGAGGCTGCATCCACAATACTATGTCTAGTTTCAGGAGACGTACACAAAAAGAAGAGTTTTCTGTGGAGGGCTGCTAAGATGGACAAGAGCACCTCCTCATCTGTGAGGAGAGGCTGGGGTGCTGGTTTTGCCCGGCCTGGAGAAGAGAAGGATGGGATGGGGTGGACGAAACCCAATAGCAATCTTCCCCAGCTCTTCTCAGAGAGGCACAGAGGAAGGGCAAAGGCAAAAATCATATGTTGCGACAAGGGAGATTCAAATTGGACATAGAGAAAAAGATTGGCATGGTGGACATAGTTAAACACCAGAGCAGGAACCCAGAGAGGCTGTGGAGATTTTCTAAGCTCAGCTGGACATGTCCCTGGGCACCCTGACCTCACTGGGAAGTTGGCCCTGCTTCTAGCAGGAGGCTGGACTGGGTGACCTCCAGCCTGCGTTTTTCTGTGATTTTATGCAATGGCCTGAGTATCTGATTACAGCTGGGCCTCTGCTGCAGGAGGGTATTCAGAGAGGCAGGGTGAGCCGGGAAGAAGGGAACAATCCGATGAATTAATCGTACATAAGGAGTATTTCTGAGTGGACTTGAGAAGAAGCTTGTGGTCAAAGATTGCACATATTGCAGTCAAACTCCAGTGTAGCCAAACAGAGGTTTTGTGGACTCCATGGGAAGCTTGCAGCTACCAGGATGCCCCTATGAGGAACCCAGGGCTCTGTCTGGGTATGGGAGAGCCATATGATCCCATCCCGCCTTGTGATCAGAAACCATTTATAAGAGATTTTGTGTTGGTAATTGTTTTCCATTTTGTTTAAACTAGATTTAAAATGCAAGTCTATTGCAAGAGTTTTTTTATATTTATTGTTCTAATTTAGTTGACAAATTGATGCTACTATAAAGCCAATGTTCTGTTAAATCTAGTTTGCTTGAAACAATACTTTACAGGTGAAACACTGGAATAATTGAAGTGTGCATGCCTGTTATGCTGTTTAAAGTGATTCACCTGCCTTTGCATGCATTCAGCAAGATTTACTTTAATACCCAGCGTCATACAATAGAACACTTCAGAATAATCTGCATATTTAAAATGCTGTAATTCTGTTTGGCAAGTCAACTAAACGAAGTATGGACTAACAGAATGACAGTGCATGCGCTTTCAAAGCCTGATGTCTGTAAAACACAGTTCTGGAGCGCAGTTTGTTGGTGGGGTGGCGGGGTGATAGCCTGGCTGTGGCCTGGAGATACTGGCAAGGTTCAGAGGTGCAAGGTGAGCCCTGAAATTTGATTCCTGAAAGCATTTAGAAAATATACTTACTTAGAAGTATAATTAGAAGTCTACTTAAAATCCTGATTTAGATTTGCTGACATAATAGATTTCTGTCATCTCTAGAACCTATTTCATTTTAAAATTGCACTGTACGCCCCGAGTAGCTTTACTTGTGAAGATGTGAAGGAAACACAGGATGAAAACCAGAAGATTTAAGTCCAGCTATAGAATGAATATTGGTGATTTATGTTGGCAGTGGTGCTTTCTGTGCTTAGAAGACCAAGACTTCTTTTAAATCTGTATCTTACTGTGACAATATTGGGTCAGAAAGCATCAAGCTCATCTAGGATAAAAAAAAACTTTTTGCCTTTCTTACAAGAAATAGTATTATTACAAGCTTGAAGTATGGAAAAAAAAACATTATTGCCTCCAAGGTAGTATGCCATCTTAATAAGACTTATCTTCAAGACAAGAAAAAATGTACTTTTCAAATCCCACCTGCATTATAAACCACCACTTACAAAACCTTTGTTCTAAAGTGCTGGCAATTTTACCTGGGGCAGACATTTTACTGCATTTAAAAGGTCTCCACAGGATACTAGTAAATCTAAGGTGAACCAGACCTATGGATACAATGAAATTTAAAGTTTTGTTTTTCTAAGTTTTTGTAGTTTTTTTTCTTTAAAAAAAGTGTGACTTCCATCCTACTTATATAACCTTAGTTTACACTTAATATTGTATTTGAAGAGAGAAATGGCTAGTGAAAAGAATAAATTTATGTTTTTTCAAGAAATATCATTGGAAAACATACCACTGTGACAATTAAAGCAAATAGACATTTGAAGTAAACTAACAACATAACCAGCAATCTGTTTGGGTCATGAGCCAGAAAAGGCCATCTGGCATTCCCAGTGATAACATGAACAAGAGCTGCCACCTTTTATTGCATATTGATAAGGTCTGGTAACTACTGGATTGCTCCACCTGAATGCAAAATTGCAGACATAGTGGGTAATGCTGAATCACAAGTGGTAATTAATGCAACAGAAGAATAACATTACTAGGCACACGGCCTTTCCAGTTAGAATTAGTCCAAAGACCTGGAAATTGAAATTCTGCAACCAAAGTGCTTATTTGAGATAAAACAAAAAATTAAGGGACAGTTTATGCAAAAATAGATTCAATTCCTGAGATGTATGACTGGCTGTCAGGCCTGGCCCACAAACTATACCTGCACAGCAGCATGGCAATGGTGGTTCATCAGGAGCATCTCCATA
This sequence comes from Fulmarus glacialis, assembly GCF_000690835.1. NCBI lineage: Eukaryota > Metazoa > Chordata > Aves > Procellariiformes > Procellariidae > Fulmarus > Fulmarus glacialis. Next base: position 31,073 of record NW_009195406.1, on the reverse strand, counting down.
GCTTTAATGCAAAGTGAAATCCTACTGAAAACAGGCATGAGATAGCAGGCTGAGCATGAGTGTTTTTTCATTGCACCCGTAACAAATGCAGTCTGGGAGGAGTTTGCAAGCTATAGCCTGCACCTCCAGCAACCTGGATTTTAAATAGTACAAAGCTTGAGTGAGAGGATTTTTTGTAAGCATATGGACAGCTGAAGATAATGCCTGGAAAATGAGGTTTTATGATTGGGTTCTTCTTTAACTCAGTTTACAAATTCATGTTAGGATGACACTAATTTTGCCTTACTAGAATTTTAGATGGAATTGGCAAATGCCAAACCTTTTCCTTGTGAAAACTCGTTAATTACAATCCCACAATTAACATTGCATCAGTCACTCTTAAAAACACTAGAAATATCCATATAATTTTGTTAGGGTTGAGAGCTTTTGGTATAGTAACTGGGAGAGCTAAGTTTAATAACAGAGTTAAAAAAACAGAAACAAAAGATGACACCAGAAAGGTTTCCTCTTCTTCCTTACTAGTCATTTTCCTGGCATGTATTTGAATGCCGCTCAGCCTTTTATACCTAGGAGCAGAGGTTATAATAATGGCTTTAAATGTGTAATCTTGTGCAATAAAACCCCTGCCATTAATGTAAGGTTAAGTATCTGATTTTTAAACCTATGAAGGTCAGGAAAGTAAGGAGATAAAATTGCCAATGCAATTTAGCTTGGAAGTTTAATGTATTAAACAGAGTTTACAACTGCACACTGTAGTGGAGGAGCATCTGTCCCAATAGTATGAAAAACATGTTTATAATGACTTAACTGGTTTTCTGACTGATCAGTAAGCAGAAAAATCAATACCAAGCTGAGGCAGGACCACGCAGCGTGGAGTCTGCGGTTCCTTGGGGCCGGGCAATCGTCAATCCTGTTCCCTCGCCACTCGCCTTCCCAGGAGCATGAGTTTATAAGACTCCACTCCAAAATGGAATATAGGGCCAGGCACTGGCTCCATTACCTAGACAGAGAAGAAAAAGGCCTCTTCGATCAATTAATCAATTTTTAGCTTCAGGCTTTAGGCTGCTGCTTTCTGGTGGGATTTCTTGTACCATTGTGGGCAAAAGTTTGAAATAGCAACTGGAGAATGCTTGCACAATACGGACCAGTTATTTTTAGAAGGTAACAGCCTGTCTTATCCAATGTTTTTACAGAATCTATAAAAAAAGCAGGAAGAAAATGGTCTTCTTTTTACTTTCCTCCCTGTTTCTTTGGACTTTTATGAAGTCCAGTTAAATTCTTCAGCCTCCCTGACAGTTTAGACATATTAAATTTATTGTTTTTTGAACTTGATCTTGGTAAGCGGCGTGATTCCTGCCTGATATTCTTTTTCTTATGTGATAGTTTTGTCTATAATTGGCTGTGAAACATTCTGTCGTAATTCCGTAGAAAAGGAGTTTTGCAAAAATTTTTATAGTTATTTTGCTTGCAGCGAGTCCTGCCACAGCAGTACGTAAAAACAGAGAACTAGGTGAAAATGTCTCAAAGGATTCAGTGCAATGAGTTTACTTTTAATTAAGCTTTCTTCTTCCTCCCTTGAAGCTTAGTCTCCTCTGAGGCTTGGCACATGCTGTGGAAATATTCACCAAAATTCACATCATCTCAGTGAAAATTGCAGCAAGGCCCAAATCACAGCCCATCTTCCACGAACTCGTGGCTCATCTACCATGGGTGCCACTTGTTTGAAATGAGTCAAAATTCAGCGTGAATTTAGTCTCAGTCAGACCTGAATTTTAGTTCTGTTGAGCTAATTTCCCTAAAAAAAACATGGGTAATGATGTGCTAATTTGATGTGTACCGATTGGATGTGAGCTTTTGAGGAAACTCACCCGAGGACTCAGCTTATCAGAGGAAGGAAGCTGCAATTTATAGAAATAATTTCATGCCTCTTGGGTGATCTTTGCCACTGCTGCTTTTCCTTGTTTTTCCCTTCTTTCCTCCCCATCCTGACATCACCAGAATCAACTTGTCCTTACCCATCTCCTTGCTCGGCCTCTTCCCTTCCCTCCCCATACCTCCGGTTTTGTATATCCACCTCCTTTGTCCTTATCACTGCAAATGACAGGGAGGTGGGCTGAAGCAGTAAGAAAGGACCTCTTCTTTCCTGGGTTCTTCTTGCACACGTTATATTCATGCCAGAGCTTTTGTTTGCTTGTTACCTCATGGCAGCTCACATATTGGTAAACAATAATTTGGACAATCTCAAAAAGTTTATTCCAGGCTACAGATGTTAGTTGTTTTGCTGGAAGACTATCAAAAATAACAGGGAAGAGAATTGTTGCCAGACTGGATTATCATGTGCCAAGGATGAATTTTCATTCATAGCAAAACTCAAATTCAGATCAAAATCAAGATTCTGCTCCATATGTGAGCTAAAGGCAAAGGGGTTCATAGGTATTTAATTTGTGAGACATGATGCGTCACTGAGACATGGATGATTCAAACACTGTGATGGTGAAGAATGCGTAAGAAATACAGGGAGGCAGACGTGCTTATAGCTGGCCTGGTTCACTGCTAATCCTTATGTGTGTGTGATGCTTCTGGAGGGACTGTTGCAGTCAGTAATGGTGAGACATGCCTAGAGGACTGGTGGACCATAAAGGATTTATTCTCCATTAATCCTTTTCATAAGGTTATCCTTTTAAAGGAAAGATTTTCAAAACAAGGAAAGCTCTTTATACATCTTAATAATGGAGGTTAGTGAAGTACAGAACATTTTAATGCCTTTGCTGAAGGTCTATGGTAAATTTGTGGCAGATTTAGGATTAAAATTTATATTTTCTCTCTTCTAGTCCTAAACTCAGTCTCACACAGTCCCAACACAGTCTTTCTGAGTCAGCCCTGTGGAAATGGGAGACTGGCAGAGCCTTCCAAGATCGTATATACTGTTAACTCATTCCTATAATGTTCTGCTCCCTCCTATGGTAAATGAGACCCAGCCATGTATATTGGGAAATGGAAGAAGTCAGAATGGGTGCTAATCTTAAAAAAAAAAAAAAAAAAAAAAAGGGAAAAACCTGGCAGGAGAACAACTTATATGTCAATAGACTGACCACTTTCTGTCCTTTGGTACAAGCAAGATGTTGTCAGAAGATTACTACTGCATAAAAATCTCTTTATAGAAGGCCAAGTAGAAGAATGCATCACACTTAAAAGAGTATTTCCCAAGAGATAGGTTCCTTCAGCTGAGCCTTGAGCCTGATCTCTCAAAAATAAATAAATATTTAGCTACATGGAATATTACTTAGCTTGTTGCATAAGAAGGCTAAAAAGATGTTATTGGTAAAGTTAGTAGAGGCAGTAAGAAGGAAATTAATATAATAGCCGGAAAGATGTGATAGTTTATGGAAAATCCATTTATAACCTTAAGGGGCTTGTTTATAATTGTTACTACTTGCCCCAGAATGGTTGGAGAATGTGTCATAACCTACATTTTTTTAAAGTGCAGTAGCTATAGTGTATTTTCATAGTCTGTTTATCTTTAAAAAAGCCTTAGATTTCATAATAAAATAAAACAACCTTAGTAAAGTTTAGTTACATTTGTTTATCTGAGGTCAGAACATTGATATTAAAATCAGAGAGGCAGGGATAAATAGGCATGCGTCTTAAAGCTGTGGTGTATATTAATAACGGAGATACTAGCAGATTTCATAATGCTTTTAACACATTTTTGCCAGAATTGTTTGTCATAAGCCTGTGCCTGTGTTTAATGTGTGTCTGTATGTTAAATACATCGTTTTAGAATTGAATGATATATATTTAAGTCCTATAAGATATGGACTTATGATAACACCTTTATGATAATGGACAGAGAGTTTCAGAGGGGGAGAAATTGAACATTATGCATTTTATTGGAGCTTTGTGAAGTTGCAGACTTCAATTTGCTACAAACCAGTGGAGCTAAACCAATGTTCACAAAGATCGGAAATTTTAGAGAAAAAAACCTATAGCTTTTTTTCTCCTGCCTCTTGCTGTCTTAGAGGTTAAAACTCTATAATACTTTGTGCTAACAGTAAGCTTTATTACATGGGCTGTGCAGTATTTCAGACTATTACTGCATTATACTGTTTTATTTTAGTGTTGATGCTAGATGCCAACTTCCAGGTGAAGAAGTTCTGAAGGAGTAGTGAATTTTACACCTCAGTGGTATCTTCTTTTTCTGTTAATAGGTTGTATTAAACATAAAACCACACTAAGCTAAAATGAACTGAAGTTTATTGATAACTGTTTCCTTCAGCTCAGGTAGAGAGGAAGTGTGCTAACCACTGTAATAAGTTAGAAGATGTATTGTCTCATTACCTTTGCAAATGCCACCTAAAGTAGAATTAAAAATGCCATAACTGTCTTTCATTCATTTGAAACAAAGTAAAATTATGAGAAAAAATAAACAATAATACTTTTTGGTAGGTCATCACCTGAAATATCAGATATTTAGACCGCTATCCTTAACATTAAATTCTTGCTTTCTAAGTTGAAAGCAGTGGTTTGTTACAGGTCAACTTTGCATTTATTTATGATAAAAACCTGTAAAATAGATTGTACAACCTAGATTGAACAATTTAGAAATAAGAGGAAGTATTTTAATGTGAATATAATCAGTAAATTGAAAAATTATTCATTGTTGTGACATGCATGTCATGCAAGATGAATACTGAATGTTATTCTACCATGTTAACAGTAACAATAGTATTTACCTTCAATATAAACTTTTACTTTTAAAATAATGAGGTTGTTCAACTACTAGAAAATAATCAGATTTTAAGTAGCACAGCTCTAGAAATTAAATTCAATACATTTTCTTTTTGTCTATTTATGTTTAACTATTTTCTTTCACATAATAGAAGAAGTTCATTTAATGAAAATGATGTACTAATCTGGTAAAATGCCATCTCACTTTTAAAGCTTTTCTTGCTTGTAAATTTGACTTTTTTAAGGGGAAAAACTTCTGTCAAGTATCCCAACTAATTGGAAAAATGTACTTGTGAAATAATGTGATAGAAAGTAGTCAAGACAGCGGAAGGTCTCTAAGGGATGTTAAAAGGTAACAAGCCCTGCTTGTGTGGAGCCGACAGCTGCACTTAAAATTCAAAAGATTAGCAGATAATACTTCATTACTCTGTTCTGATTATCATAACTCTACATTTTATTTATATATTTTTAAGTGAAGCCTGCAGGCTGAAAAAAAACCCTGAAGTTTTTAATGTTCCTCGCCTATTCCTTATTTATTTCTTTATCTACATCTCACTCTCATCCCCTAGTATCTCCAGCAGAGCTTATTTCCACAATCTTTTCTCATCTTGCAGGCAGAGTTAGTACCATTTTTTTTAGCTATCAGAATTTAATCAGGGAAGGCGCCTGAGTGAAGAAGAGCAAATCTGCTCTGTGCTCAGAGGTAAGAAATGCCAGATTTATGGCAGACCGCGTGCAATCTGACTTGGGCCCCTCCCTATGTCCATACAGCACACCAGCTGAAGCAGGGATCCTATGGAAAAGCGTGTTCTTGTAATTAAAGCCCACATCACTCCATTTATGAGGCTATTGTTAAGGTTCAAAGGGTAAGTATCAGTCTGGCATTATCTGACACTGACAGCCTGACAGAGAATCTTTTAAAAGACAAATGGCCTGTTTCAGGAGAAAAACAAACCATAAGTATTGTCTCAGTAGATGTTGTTACAGACTATTGCACTTACAATCCTGATTCTCCTGTCGGCATTGCAGAAGTGGCTACATTATCTGGCAGTACCATGGTGTCGGTGCCCACGGTGGGGGAGGAAGGGCTTGCGGGACCTGCTGCCCATGGGGCTCTTCCCTGGCATCCAGAGCAGCTTTGGGGACGCGGCTTTGGCTAGTCCGGTCATAACTCGTCAGATTACTCCTGCTATGAAGAGAGGTTTGAGAGATGCTATTGCGTGGTGCTATGGGCCATCCCGCGTCCCAGCCCTTGGCAGGCACAGTTTGCCCTTCCAGCTCCTGCAACTGTGTCCCAGGAGCTTGAGGGGTTCCAGCACTTTGGGAAGCTGGAGACAAACCCATAGACGCTTCCGCTCCCGCAAGACCCGATTCCAGCAGCCGAGGGCCCGCGGGGCGCAACAAGGCTCTCCTCCGTCTGCTCCCCCTAACCGCATCAGACATTTCCGATTAGACCTCCTGTAGAGTCACGTTAGCACAAACCAGAGTTTCCATGGAAAATAATGTCCTACAGCCAAATTAAGTTGTGCTGCAATGACTTAATGAACTTGAGTTACTGAATGCTCCCTGCCTGTGTCTGTTCCCTCGGTATGCCTTCTGCTGTACAGAAACGGGCTGCTTTGGTCAAAATAAGGCTTGACACTTTTAAAAATGTTGATGTTGGGTAGGATAGCAAAAAATTCCCAATGCAGCTTATGAACAGCTGGATTTTGTGTGAACGTTTCTGTCCACAGTTCCCGCTACCCATGAAAATGAGACTTCGGTCTCTTCATAAATATCCAATGAGCTATAATGTCATCAGTCTTCCTAAAAAATAAAATATTAAACACTGTAAATGGTATTTGACCTCTATTACGGTGTCTGGAGGATTAAAAATGCTCCAATTTCAAGCGGCACGCTGTCCCACATGCCCCAAGCCTGCGCTGTGTGGTTGTGGTTTGAGCCTGTGGCAGGGGAAGCAGCCCGAGTGAGTGCTGCCTTTCCTCCAGCACCTGCCATCGATGTTGTGAGCACAGCGCTTTTCTGTGCTTTCAGTTATGTTTTAGAAATCGTGTTGGAAACATGGAAAATGTGCTACTGTGACATCTCCAGACATTATCAACAATACGGTATCAAACTGCATTCCAGCAGCTTCGCTTTCAGTTTTTCAGAGATAATGTTTTTGCAAGACTATTTTTAAAATCTATACTTGCAGTTCCCTTCTGAGCACTGATAACGTATGTTTCAAAACAAGGATTAATTTGCCATGGAAAACTGCCATATTTTTCTTTAACAGCCAATAAATAATGTTTTGTGTTGCTGAATGAGTGAAGCTGAACCAGTGCCTTAAGTTATTTGAGAACACAGGATTATTATGGACTAATGTGTCTGTTCTCATTTCTATCACAATACCCATCATACTTGCATTTTGAAATCAAAGATAAGGAGCAAAGAATATCATCTCGCTTTAGGGCTTTGATTTGCAATGGGATCTGCTTAAAGAAAGGAAGGGAAAAAGGAGGAGCAGGTGGATGATAGAAGATTTTGTCTCTGTATATATGTAGCTTGGTTACTAACAAGGAAATGAATAATAGTCAACATGAATTTATTAAGAAAAAATCATGTAAAACCAATCCTTTTCTGTGGAAAGCAGTATGTGTCTTAACTTCATTGTCTTTTGGAATTGTTTCAGAACTTTTTTTGTACATAAGCTGAGGAAACCTGGTCCAGATGCGTTTGCTGTGGGGAGAGGAGGGAGCAAATCTGAGGAGTTACTGATGGTTCACAATATCCGTGTGGACACATTTTGCTAGTGAGGCTCCATTGGGTCTGCCCTGTGTTTGGTGAAAGTCTATTTTTGCTAGTGACTGGGATAGTTGAACAGAGACCCTGCTTACAAAATGTGCAGGTAATACACAGTGGGCTGCAAGTATGCTGGAAGGTAGGGTTAGGATTCAAAATGAGTTTAATAAATTGGAGCAGTTGTCTGAAAAAATAGGATGCTGGTCCACCATGGAAAGTACAACTAGGAATAATTAGCAGCCTGAGTACCAGATGGGTAGATGGCATTTCTGTAAAAAACTTATAAAGGATTATAATGGATCACAGACAAAATACGAGTCAGTAGTGTCCTGCTACAGTGAAGAAGTAAAAAAGCATTCAGGGATATATAAAGAAAAGTATTGCATTAGTACTAATGTTGCCTGGCATGAAAAGGCCTCAGCTTAAGTATTGCACTCAGGGAAACTGGACCTCAGGAAAGGTCTTGACCATTACAGAAGTGCAGAGGAGAGCAGTGAGAGTGATCAGCAATGAGGAAACAAGACAGGGGAGTAAAAACTGGGAGAAACAGAGCCTAAAGAAGAGAAGATATGGTAGGTCTTAAAATGATCAAGAAAGGCTGGTGTAAGATGAAGGGGTTTTCTGTATAATGCCTCACTTGGTTATGAAGGGTTGTTAAACTCAAGTTTTAACTGCTAATCCCTTCTTCAGCTCAAAACCAGACTTTTACCTATTCTCTGCTGATATGAACAATGTATAAAAGGGAGGCGATAGGAATCGAGGTGTATTTAGTGATAATAAAATTACAAACATAGGAAATGAGTCTTTTTACCCATATACCATGTAAAGCTTTACATTTTGAAATCTCATATTGGCTGGAAAAATTATATATTTTCTCTCATTTTGAAGATGGATTATATAATAAAATAATTTTTCTTTCCTTTTCCTTATATATTTTGATCCAAGTCCATTCAAGTTTTGGTGCTCTGAGGTGCCATGTTTTCTTCACTAGAAATTGTTTACACAATTAGAAAAATAAAATGTACATATTTCCATTGCTTTGGTGGTAATTTTATAAAATAGTGATAAAACATACAGTAATATTAAATTAATTTTTGGAAAATCTAAAAGCCAAGCTTGATCTGATTGTATCTCTGAGTTATACGTTATTTACCTATAAACTACTAATTAAAAAGTAAGTGCCCAATAAATGTCCAGTTGGATTTGTGTTCTTCAGTAGTTACTTCTATCAAAGAGAAGTAAATAATTTTTAATGGAAGTGTATTATTTAATAATGTTTTAGCTTTTATCTTCAATAACTCTTGCTGTAACTTTGTTAACGTAATCTCTGCTTAGTTTGTATGGCATATACAATAATGACACTATGCTTTTCAATAAAAATACACCGAGTGCTGGCCTCAAATCCCAATGCCTACTAGACATCTTTCTAATTTGCAAATAATTTCAGGGTTTTTGTTTTGCTATTATGACTGATAAATCCACAGCCTAGAACATAGTTACAAGCTCTTCTTTTCTCCAAACTTCAATTCTGTGGCTTTATAAAAGAATATAATATTTTAAAATCAAAGAAATTCTCTCTTTTGTGAGGGTTCACTTGCTTGTTAGTCCACTTAAGCTCTTGAGCTGGTATACTGAATAGTTTCTGTTACCTGTGTGCTTGCTCTCTAGGGAGCCCAAGGAGAGAATGCAGATGGTTTTTAGGTAGGTCAATTGATGCACACTGAATGTTTGCTTGATGTGATACACCCTGGCTACGGGATATATGGGCAAGAGCATCTATAACTGAAACTCCAGCATAGATAAGGTGGTGTTGAAAAGCATGTGGAGGGACTATAGGGAGCTGCAAGAAAGCGGAGAGCTGGAAGTACTTTTGGTCTGGCTTCAGTAAGACCGGGAAAGCGTATGCTTCTCCATACAGCTGTGGAGTCAGAGGGGATTCTGCTTTCCTTCAGGCATCTTCCTTTGTGTGTATAAGGGCTGTAAGACCGTTTGATCGTGAGAAATCTTGAGCTCAAAATTAGCCAGAAAACTTTCTGAACTCCTGCTTAATTTGTTTTACTGTTAAGTTTTTTTCCCCCACATTTCTGTTAGTAATTTTGTACAAACTTCACTCAGATTGGAGCTACTTCAGCAGCGTACTACAAATCTGTGAGTGCACCTAACTTGCATAAAATTGAGTGTATTTCAGGTGCCCTCTCTTAACTAGGAAAATTTAAAGCTACTGACTACAAATCCAAGCATGAAATGATCCAAAGTGGAACTCTGCATCTCATGTGGCCTTTCCTCCTTCATCTAAATTTAGTCTTCAAGTATACAGATGCATCTTGCTGTACCCTTGCACCCAAGGACAGGACTTAGCCTACAGCATCCAGGCAAAACACTCTCCAGCACTCTCAGGCAGTAACAGATTTGCAGTACTGTAGTTGTCAGTACAGTATTAAAATTGCAGATTAAGATTTCTTTTCATGACACAAAACACCACACAAACATTAGAAGTGGTTGGTAGTGCCAGGGACTTTTAAGCACAGGGACAATTTCTCACACATATATGGAATATTTATTAGTTATCAGATTGCTTATTAACTGGGATGAGTGGACAAGTGTGTTTAGGTTCTTATACGATAAGTATAAAATGGGTTTAAAATAGCTTGAACTTTGCTTTCTGAAGTTTGTTTCAGCTGAACTGTGGATTAAACGGTGGCAGAGTGGCCTTAGAAACACTTGCCTTGAAGTTTGGTTTGTCTGAGTTTTAGCTTGCCTTTGTGGTGCCCTGTGACCTTAACACAGTCACGCAGCCTTTGAAAGACTTAAGACTTTTGGGTAGTGTTCAATATTACTTCTTTGATATAATAGGCTCTTTTTTTTTTTAAATTAGCAAGACCAAAGTAAAGTCTGTGTCTTTAGAAAGGAAAGATGGCGTTATTGTAAGAACATTGGTCTGGGACTTCAGAATTTTGTATTCAGCTCTTTGCCCTAAGGTTGTGTTGGAATAGGCTTGGTCTGGCTTGGTAGAACTGGCTGCTAGGAAAACCACAGGCTCTAGAAATCTGTGTAAGCATAGCCGCCGCTGCCTCTGCTCTCCTCTTGACCTCACTGGAAATTTCTTCTCTTCTATCTGCCCACTCAGGACGTGGAAGCCTCCCCATCTGCCTCCTCCTTGGTCTCTTGGAGGATCTCGTCGGCTCATGGCCATTGGCAGTGGAGAGATGGCTGGATCTGGTAGAAGCATCTTGTCAGACCTGTGGAAGGTCCCTTGCCTTGTTTCATCTGATTTCTTCATTTCACAGGTGTGTTTCATTTGTCCAGTTCTTGTGTATAGATTGTAAGAAATGTAATACGCATCTCGGGACTCAGACTTTGAAAACTTGCGTTCAAGTCCCTGTTCAAATCCCATCACTTTCTGTTCTGATGACTGGCCTGTCACAGCTCAGTAGAAAATCCATTTTCCTTATTCCAGTACATTCTGCTTTGTGAATAGTTCCAGGAATGTTTGAGGTGGAAGAACAATTTAACATCCCCTTGAGGCCCTTTTCAGTACTAGTTTATTTTTGTGTTGAAGCCTTGGTTTATACAAGTGCAGTTCTCTTCTGCCTAACCAGTAACATTTCCAAAAATAAAGACATGAATAGTAGATTTGTGTACTTCCTGCAAAACCATGTGTTTAGCATCTACAGATCAATTATATCAAGTTAACTCACTGGATTTGAGTTTGATTCTCTCAATTATTCTCTCAGTTATTAATCATGGTACAACAGGTACCATGATTATACAGATTTTATAAGCATTTCCACTGATAGATTCCCTCAGTTTAAGATCAGCATATATGTAGCCCATTCATGATTAATGTTTTAACCTTTTAAAGAGATTTCTGTTCACGTGTAAACATTTTCTGTTTTAGACTGTAATCCACTTTATAGGTCCATAATAATTTCCTATTATTTTATGTAAACTTTCTTAATCTTTCTTTTTTAATCCAGGCAGTCTCTAGTGTAATAGCTACTAATTTAGATCCTGTCCGCCCCCTCCCCCAGCTCCTTTCTACTGCTGCCGTAACCTTGCTCAGGTTCTTTTCTGATTTTTTTCAGAACTTGTGACTCAAAAATTCACTCCCAGCTTTTGCTACCTTGAGACTGAGCCTGGCTTTCTTTTGTTTATTTTGGATTCATTCCTCTCCTCCTATTCTGTTTTTTTAAGGAAAGGGAAATCAATGTTCTGGGCTTACTTTGTAATATCTATATAACCTTCTGTCAGTATTAATCTCTGTGCTTTTCCCTTGTTCAGATACCACCCTATTTATTACATTGTTTTATTTTACAATAGCCTCAACCGTGCATAATTTCAATAACCGATGTTTTTCCATCTTGATCTTCCTAGCCACGGTCTTTAAAACAATTCTGTTTAGCTCATTGCTTATGTCTTGACTTGTATCTTTATTCTCAGATGTTTCCAAGTAGAAGTTGCAAAAATAGTTCTTGTTATGTATGAAGAGATAGAGAATAAAGCCAGGTTTGAATTGCATTTTGTGTGTGAATAGTGCTTTGGTCATTTCTATCTCCTGCAGGAAATCTCTGCCACTTCTTCATGTCACTTGCCTTCATGAACCTCCAGTCTTCTTCAGTAATTTGTTCTTGTAAAGTAATGGCAGGTTGTAGCTGTCGAGGAGAAAATGATTGCTTGGTTTATAAGGGCATAAGCTTTTAAAAGTGTTTTAATAGCAGGAGGAAGATTTTGAAATTGTGTCTGTATTAAAGGGCAAATGAACATATTAGATTGGTATTAAACAGATAGGCTGCTTCTATTTGTGCCCATCGAAATTTTTTTTTGGTACCCCAGACTTAGTTAAAATGTGAAATAAACAGGCTTGATGATCACAAAGACTTGGATCTTCTTTCTCTGAGACATCCATGTTAGCAACAAACTCTTTGTTGCCTATCAGAAGCTTGGCACAGAGTATAGGAAAGGCATGCAGCTTTCAAATAGGGTAATCTAGTTTTGCTGCACCCTTATGAAAAATCTGTCTTATACCTGACATGGACTCTGACAGCACTAACAATCTAATAAATCAGTCATGGGTAATGCATGCCGAAAGCTGCTTTGGGGAAAAAAAGAAAGGAAAAAGGCGGGGGACTTAAGAGCAGACCAGGAGTATGTTTGTTTCTTCCCGTGGCTCTACGGCAAACTGATTAAAAGCCTCTGTATTCTTTCAGTAAACTTATCACAAGTTATTCCCACCTTCAGTGGGAATACAGTACAAATGCCAGCAAGTTATATGTCTATATTGAAATTACTTCTAAACGGGGGGGAAAAAAGTCTTAACCAGGTATCAAAGAAATCAGCTGGGAAATTGGCTGATCCCATCAGGAACACTAACATGACAGAAGAGTACAATTTCGAGAGTAAAGTTAGTACAAAAATTTTTGACAAAATTATGATCATTAGGGTAAAAGTTCTTTCCAGTTCAGACTGAGAATTTGTCTAGTTAGGGTTTTTCCTCGGAAGCACTTTCCATTTTTTAATCAGTTTTAATAGAGGGGCTTCTCCGAGCCAGGTTGGTTGCAGAGTTTGGGGAGGTGTTGATTTCTCTATCAAATGGGAAGGTAATAACAGAACTGGCTCTGGCATAGAAAAGAGAGAGAAGGGAGTAATTCTTTGAACTCTGAAGAGCTCAACTAACATGTCGAATTTGGAACTGAGTTGCCTGTGACTCAGGCAGGGGCAGAAAAGAAAGGCACCGCTGGATGATTTTTGTCTCGGTTTAGGAGCACAGGGGCAGAACACATCCTCTTGGATCAGGGAGGCGGGGAGGCAGGCACCGAGGAAAGACAGGCGTGGGCTGTGCCGCAGGAGCCTGGCTTCACCTCTGCAGGAGGAGCTCCTGCGCAGCCGCTTACCCGCCTCTGTTCACAGTGCAAGGCTTGGAGCCCATATAAATAAATCGCACAGTGCATCCACGTTTTCCTCTTCCTAGGCAACGCTGGCTAATGTCAAGTCTCCCAAATCTCAGCTGATACAAATAGGAAGCAATATAGAAGAGAGAGTAATGTCTGTCTGCGTCCTGTAAGGCTGAGACCTTCTTCCTTTCTACACCTGCCTTGCGGGTGCCCAGGGGATCGATCCAGAGCTCCCGTTCTCAAGCACAACGAAAACTTGTTCTGAATAATGAACGTTAATTTTGGATGTGGCAGCTCCTACCCAGAGCTCCCGTGTATGAATTAGTTTGCCGAAGTATAAATGGTAATCTTAGAGGTACATATTGTTAGGCATACCCCATATATTCTGGTATGTCCTGCTCCTTCTCCAACTGATATTAATGTTAAAAAATTAATTGAGCATAAAGATGTAGTATTAGGCCCACAGAGCATGTCATGCTCTACAGCTTTTGTAGTTAAATAATTTAAAGTGAAAATAATTTTATGCATAATTCTATGTGTGTTTGTTTATGCATATGGAGTACTGTAAAGTCTTTTCCATTTGGGACATGATATATGAGTTGGCAGACCCTCTTAATAAGTCATCAGCTTGAACTGAGCCCCAAAATGTACTCATTTAAATCCATAATCTACTGTTTTTTCAGTGACCCGTGTGGAACAGGGTTTTCTGGCAGGAAGGCTGAGCGTTAAATACACATAGAGACCAGATCACGCTTCTCTCCCCTGTGGGTGGTCTCCCTAGGACAGGATTAGTGGCTTCTGCTGTTGCACTGCTGCTGTGCTTGTTTATGGGTAAACCAAGGAATGACATCTGCAGGCCCCCGAAAGCCATACATTTCTGGAGCAAAACTCTGCTCATTCTAAAAGGAGCTAAGACATTGTATCTAACTACCTATTCTGCAGGGAGTACATGCACTTCTTTCAACTTACATTGCACTTCCTAACATTAGAGCAAAAAGCCCTTTTTAAATGAAAAGAAAATGGTATTTTTCCTGCTGGAATACCGAGTAGCATGGCTGTTTTTCCATTAAAAGCATTTTCTTTGCTTCATAGCAATTTTCTAGGAGCTTTTCAGCTAATGTACTATGGAGAAACACATATATGTGCATATATATGTACATGCAATGAAGCATATAACCTGCCCCATCTTTTTGGCAAGAGTTAATAATGGTAGAGAGTAGGCACAAAAATGAACTCCTTCCTACTTATTGCAGTCTCCTGCTTTCTAGGCAGAAAAAGTGTTAGTGTCATCTTTTCTCTTGAAAACAACACAAAACAAATGAAAATTCAAAAAGAATACAGCCAGGGACTTAATGTTTAAACATCCACATGAATGAATATTATAAGCCATGGATGAGTTAAATCTGTCAATGATTGTGCTCTTAAAAAGGTTTACATTAAGCAAAAAACCCAAACACTCCCCCTTCTGCCTAGTGGTTCTGTTTGCTATTCCCATAACAAGAGATCATGATACATTGTGCCCAATTTATTTGGGGTTTTGATAGGATTTTGAAATAAGTCTTCAGCAAACAAAGAGTTTTGGAAGTCATAATGACAATTAGAAGTGGGAACTAAATAACTTATAGCTTCAAGTAACTATGCGGAGCTGGTACATTTTTTTCATAGAGTGCAATTAGTAAGACTGACTCCTGCCTTAAGCTCCTTGCAGTCTTTTTGGACAAATAACAAGTAGAAGAAGTGGCTTATAAGTATAAGACAAGATTTAGAAAAATAAGACCTTGTATTTGCAAGAAAAAGTCCTGACTGGGTATTTTTCAACAAGGTGTAAAACACCTATGAAATTCTAGAGAATAATTTTTCTCTTACATTATTCTATATCTTGTTTAAAACACAAGCTGAGCATATAGTCACCATCATATCTAGTGACTTTTCAGCAAAGTATATTGAACAGTCAAGGGAAGAAAATAAGTTAAGTGCTGAAGTGGCTGGGAGAAAAGGAACAGTGTTGAATTCATCCTCAAGAAAAGAAGTGTTACACTGACATGATCTGTGAAATTACAGTAACCGTAGGTTACCTATAGCTTGATATCAGATACTGGAAGCTGAGCATTGCTATTTATTAGCAGTTGTTTCTTTTTTATAACCACACATGAACTATCCTCAATGACGCAAAATAACTTTCTAATTGTCTAAAAATAGATGGGGTGTATATTGTCTCAAATAGTCACTTCTAGAAATACAGTGAGAAGCTGCAAGGCGTTGAAAGCTATTTTAGGTTTTCAAATCCAACCTTGGCAAGGGGTTTTGTTCATTAGCAGCATCTCCTGTAGACATTATGGAGGCAAGGTAATAGAAATCTTTTTTATTGATTGGGGCTGTACTTCAAGAAAAGCGTAATTGCCATCCTAAATTTAATCTTGTAGATATTCATCTGGTGCCAATGTTCTGTTTTAGTATTAATGTCTTCCTGGAACTGTTAAAGTGAATGCTAAAAACTTAACTTCATATTAACATTGCTAACTGTGATCTAGATCAGTATGTGTTAGTAAAATATAGCAAGTGTTTTTGAAGTCTGGTCCTTCGTCTAAGTGTTTGTAGGAAACTTGCAAGGAGTGGCAAGTGTAATTTGCTTTTTTAGTCTTTTGCATTTGGGATACTATTTACATTGGAGGAGTTCATAACATAAGATGAAAGGCGAAACTTCACAAATAAAGAATAAAGAATCATTTGTTGGAAAACAGAATGGATACATTTAAAAGCATTTTGCTATATTAGTTAGATGTGGGGAAAAATGCTACTATTAGGAGCTGGGCGAAAAGGAGGAGGAACGTTTCTGTGAGTTGTAGTACCGACAGTTTTTCCAAGCTTTTTTAAACACTTAATTTGCAGTATTCAAAGGTCTCACAGTCAGTATTTTTTATTCTTATAAATTGACAGTAAGGGTCAGATCAAATCTTACATTTAGTTACTCTTGCAGCCCTGAAGGTTCAATCAAAAAATCTTTACTTGTATCATTGTTCCCCTAAGTGGCTTCTGGAAGAGGGAGGGAATGTCAAAACTTCTGTCTTCCCCCATCAAGCACCAAGATTTTGATCTATACTTGCTCTGAATCTTCCAACGAAACAAACGAAAGGAAAGCGTGAATGCCCTTAAGGATTTACCTTACTGAACCTGAGTTGTCCAAGGTGACAGTTTAAAACTCTTTTTTTCCAAGCGAACTTATAATTGGTTTCCTTATTCCCTTCCTGGCACTCCTCCCTCCTCCGTTCAGGTTTTCTGCCACTGCTCCATCCCATCCCACGTCAGTACCGCTGCCTGTGACGAAACACGCGGCTCGTCTTTTGGCCACTGGTAGGTGAGCCAATGGTAGATTTCTGTAAATCTGAATTTTCAGATTAAGATACAAATTTCTGAGTGCACCTAGATTTTCCAGTATTTCACTAAGTCCCTATTGTGTGATTAGAAAGCTAGTTTTCTAAAATGCTTCCAGGGATTAAGGCTGTATGGATACATGGGGCCTTGTGTGTCCTTAGCCTGTCAACCATTGACTTGCCCGGGAGCAATGTATAGCCATTACAGAGGGCAAAGGAGAACTCAGGTGGAGAGGCAACTAAAAGCCAGCATTTCACCAGGTATTGCATTGATACCTCCACAAATAAATGCTGACACATTAGCAACTTAGAAAACTAAAGCATTTGGCTGTAGCAGTTACTCGGCAGAAAGACACTACAGGCTGGAGCTAGTGTTAGTTAAACATTACTGAGGTCTTTCCCTTGGTAGTCACTGAAATTTCTCAGTAGAAGCAGGATCTTATTTATTCACTTTTCTCTAGACTGTGGGTAAACACACCTGTTTAAAAAAAAATGGGAAGAAATGAGGAAATTTATCTGTGCCTTCAAATTTTAATGAAAGCAGAATAACATGGCACTAAAAAACTTTATAAAATGGTCTGTACCATTTTAAAATCTTGTTGTTGTCAGGAGCAGTCGTTGTGATGGTGTCACTACAGCCACGGATCATGAATTTGAGCCTTGCCATAGACAGGTTTGAAAGTAAATGTAGGTTTATTGACGTATGAGAAGGAGGTTTTTTTATTATTATTATTCTGTGTGATTATGTGAGGGTAAAAGGGAGAGAACTAGCAATTTCTTCACACTGTATCTTCCGAAATGAAAAACATGCTCAGTTCCAGATTATCAATACCCAAATGATTATCTTCATTGTCCTGCTGTAATCTTCATCCTATTGGGAGCTGCAAAAAAGAAATGAGGATTCAGCTGCTTAAGGGACTATAAAAGAAACAGCCTCATGCATGTGGTGTCATGTAAGAAATATTATGTGCAAGTGTTCAAATGATTTATTGTAGTTACTTTATTTTCTTTGGAATTTTTATGTAATTATGGCAAAATCACAATCCACATTCTTTTCACAATTTTGACTTCGGTAACCAAAGTTTTTATTAACCAGGGAATGAAGAACATGTTTTTGAAAGGGATTAAGCAGTGAAATGATGAATGGAACTGTTTCCAAAGCATGCACATAAAGTGATATCATCTAGCTATGGCTGATTTCTGCTCCATCGCTTCAACAGGAAAATAGCTATATTGCTAAAATGATTCGGCTTAGGCTCTATTATTTGCGGTGGTGCTTGACAGTTATGGAGTTAGAATTCAATTTCTTTCATCTAAAGCAGGTGTGACTTAAAAAAATCACTCTGCCACTTCTGTATAACGCATGGAGATTGTTGGCTTCTTGCCTGAAAACATTTCAGTGCACTTATCCCATTTTCACACAGCAGAAGTTGTCCATGAATATCATCTTGGTTTAAATACATGAGTGAATTTTCTTTATCCCAAAACAAGATAACAGATGATATGAAAAGCTTTATTTTATGGTAGCACATAGATTTAAGAACCTGTTTTGAAGGGCAGTTTTATAGAAATCTATATTACAAAGCACATAAAAATGTTGATATTAATTTATTATTCAGGACAAGAAGAAAGGTGCTCCTTAATCTTGATTTATCTGTATTTGATATGACAGTTTAACCTTGATATTAGCATCATGTATCCAAATTTTACTTCCCTGTTTGACTCTAAAATACCTAACCTTAGTTTCTGATAGTGATGTATCCAGGAAGCAGTTGTTTATTTGTGAATAGTACATGACACATTTATTTTATATGAAAAGAGAGTGTACTTCTACAAGTGCCTGCTGGGATTTAGACAGGTTTAGTTAGAGTAAGGATTTGATTTTACATGGAAAAAATGTGTGTAATATCTGGAAGAGTGTTATATATGCATCAAGGTCAAATAAAAATATATGTACATGTCTGTGTCATATCATATATTTCCATATATCTATATACACATTTATACTAAAATATATATCTGGGTTTTAGATGTGTATATATTTGTATGTGTAAGTATATATATATATATAATCTTAGAATCATAGAATCATTTAAGTTGGAAAAGACCCTTAAGATCATCGAGTCCAACCATAAAACTAACACTGCCAAGTCCACAACTAAACCACGTCCCTAAGCATCACATCTACATGTCTTTTAAATACCTCCAGGCATGGTGACTCAACCACTTCCCTGGGCAGCCTGTTCCAATGCTTGACAACCCTTTTGGTGAAGAATTTTTTCCTAATATTCCAATATTTCCAATATTCCAATATTCCTAATATGGTGCAACTTGAGGCCATTTCCTCTTGTCCTGTCCCTTGTTACTTGGGAGAAGAGACCGACCCCCACCTGGCTACAACCTCCTTTCAGGTAGCTGTAGAGAGCGATAAAGTCTCCCCTGAGCTTCCTTTTCTCCAGGCTAAACAATCCCAGTTCCTCAGCTGCTCCTCATAAGGCTTCCCTTCACCAGCTTCATTTCTTTTCTTGGGATGCAGATATATATATGTGTACGATTATATACAAAATAGGACATATTATGAAACTGAAAATGCTGCAAAGGCCTTGTCCTGCTTTCTTTTGGTAGAAACATGTGTGAAGGAAGCTGGAGCATATATTTAGGACCAAACAGGGCAGAAACTTCTAGGTATTCATGTTACAGAGACCTGTCTGCAGTCACTCCAAAACCTCATTCTGAAGGATTGTGTCAACTGAAGTCAAAACATATCAGGGAAGACTTTCAGCAGACTGGTTTCTCCTGTGTTCATGAAAATCTAATGAGAGCTAAAGAAAAACATTTTAATTTCCAAATCAGTAATGCTCTTCTGTCCCATTTAGACTTAAAGAGAAGATATATTTTTATTGCAGGGAAAATGTCAGCAGAAGTCCAGAATGAACACTTTTATAAGTTTTCTTTCTTCATAAGCTTCTCTGAGATTAAAAGTATGTTCAAGTATTCATACACACTACAGATTTTCATTTTACTGTGCCCTACCATAGTTCTTTAAATCCTTCAAGGACCAGTTGCAAGCTTTTGTCATCACCAAGATGGAGCATATGTGGAGACCTCCAGGCTAGCAAGGACCAAAGTTGACAAGTTCACCTGGCAGGGCACATCTCTGTGTGGATTTATCCGGGCACGCCTGGAACCCCAAGCTCTTCGGTGCTTCCAGTCTAAACTAATTAGAGAGTATCAGGATGCCTCTGAATGCAATCTGAATACACGAACAAGTATATGTGTTGAAGGTATCCAGTGATATGATGAAGTCACAGTCATTTTTCCTGCTTAAATAGCATTAACTACTCTTACATTCCTTTGTAATAAGCAAGCAAATAGTCTGACTACATACATGTGTAGCTCGATACTGCTTATATTTGACTTTCTCTTTTTTATCTCATATTACTTCCATTTATTTGTCAAATAATTTATGAATAGGCATGCCATTTTTTCCTAAAAGTCACAGATGACTAGCTTGTATATTCACAGACGCTGAGTACAGCTTGTATAACTTGAGCAACATGATTTGTGGTTTAGTGTCTCTTGATGTATAAATGAACAAAGTAATAGTGATGTTAAGGTCACTAACTGCAGCAAAGGGTTGCCTAATATGAGAAATTATTTATTAAAAACATCTTGTATTTTCAGGCTGTACTGAAATCAATAGTATATTTAATCTTTGGAAGGCAGTCACTGGGTTCATTCATAGGGAATGAATGGCCTGTTGCTGTTCGATTTACTGGTAAATTCCAGTGTTAAAAATATCTGCTATAAGGTTTGCCTTTTCTTAATTATTATTTTCTGTAATAGGATACACTTCTCGGTACCTTTGTGCCTTAGAATAACTATTCAACAGACAGGCAAGTTTAGCGCATTAATATTTAAACTGTTATTGGGAAAATACACCATCACGATAGCTTGTACTGTAATATTATGTACCATTTATATCTAACTAGATAACATTGTTTAGCTTAAATTAATTCTGTTGGATTAATTAATGCTATTACTTTAATCCATTTAGAAAGTTAAAAAAAAAAACCCAAGGAAAGCGTGATGGTATCAGATAGGATAACAGACACAATATGAATTTCAACTTTCTGAAAAACTCCCTGTTGTACAAATGATGCAGTGATTGTCTTAGTCTCTTTTGGGACTCATTCCAAAGTTTTTAACTGTGGTTCCACTGAAAAAGAGGTCTGTTTAGTCTGTTTTATTTGGGTCACCCCTTCCAGCCCTGAACAAATGTGCACTAATGGCTGTTTTGAATGTAGAAGTCAGCAGGAGCATTTCTCTTCATGTCTGCCACAAAACTTGCTAAATTATCTGGATCTCTCAAAGAGTCAATACAAATTAAAAATACACAAAAGGTTTCTAAGAGAGTGATTGCTATTCTAGCAAGTTCATTAGCCTTCTGAGGAATGCTGTTGGCAGGCTTTGTTTAGCAGAAGTCCAAAACAAAGTAAACCAAAAATGTCAGAAAATGAATTGCAAATCACTTGGCAATATAAATGTGAGAACTAGGACATTGATGATGAATAATTTTGGAAAATGTATATTGTTCCTTCAGGAATCTTAACTGCACAAAGGGGAACTAAACCGAAGATTACAGCAGAGAAAGGCGAATAACTTGATTAAGCGAATATGGGCCGTCCAGCTTTTCCAAATGCACTGGCAAACCCAGAGTCCACATACTATTTAGTTTGTGGAAAAAAAAGGGGTTCTGCAATGAGGCCTTTTTTTTCCAACTCCCTGTATCTATCTCCTTAGTGTTTTCAGTCTATACTCTGAAAAAAATGCTGCTGAAAATAACTTTTTCACTCTAATTTTGTGAGATTAAGTTGAAGAACAGAAATTAAGTTCAAAGGAGGAAATCAGTCTCCTAACCTGGGATAAGTGGCAATTACCTTGTATTGCCTTCCCTAGGAAAGGGAGGTTGGCGAGATTCAGTTAGCTGCAGGTGCAGTCACCTAGAGCATCCCTTGTCAGCTGCTGCTCCACTCCAATTTAATCCAGGTTTTTGGACAAATTTTACATGCCACTGCTACTGTATTGTTCCCATTACTTGAAGATTCATAACAGAAACAGAGAAAGCATGAGTTTTAACTCCCATAGCAAAACATAGTGGTAAATCTAACAAGAAGGAGAGAAGATTGCAGATGACACAGGCAAGGCTAATGTGCTCAATGCCTTTTCTTCAGTCTTCACGGGAAGGTTAAATGTGACAAAAGGTTTAACATGATCAGAATTAACAAAGGAACAGGAATGCAAAGGAAAGTAGGGAAGGAACTGAGTATTTAGATTCAGAAATGTCAGATTTAAGGCCTGTCTACAAGGTTAAATGATCAGGCAATAAACTGGGATTTGAATTTATGGTATGCTATCTACTGTGCATTAACTCACCATATGGAAAGTCTTAGTGTATATGAGGAGCTTTACATGAAGCAGTTTATCCAGGTCAACAGGGCCTCATAGAGTTTACCCCAGCCTATTTAAAGACACATTTTCTAAACCAGCAGTGATTTGCTTTGAGAACTCCCAAAGGATATAATAGTCCCAATATACATAGTATGTTATCTTTAAATGAGACAAAAAAGGAAAAGCAAGGGAATGACAGCTAAAGATTCAGACTAAGCTGGCATCTGAAAAGATACTAACACGAATTAGTAAACAATCAACTTATAAGCCCCTCAAGCATAATAAGGTAAGCAGCCACCAGAAGCAGATGCATTTTTCACTTTAGGGAGACTTCTGACATGACCCAGACAGTCATGCCAGTATGATTCAGATGAAATGAGTAAGGAGCAAGGCCTGTTTGAGAAAGTATTATCAAAGAATAATTTTATCAATAGTCTGTTGTCAGGATGGGTACCTGTAGGCCCTGATTTTTCTACTATTCGCTACTTGGACAATGTCTTGGACAAGGAGATGTCACCTTTTTGAACAATGTCACACTTGGAGGCAGTGCAAGCAGGCTTAGAATTAAAATCTTCTTGATAAATGGGTGAAACAGCTTGAAATCCGTAAGACAAAATTAAGTAAAACCAACAAAGACGGCGCTTGCACAGGAAAAGTCAACTGCACAAATGCCAAAAGGGAAGTAAGTGATAAGGTATCAGCACCATGGAAAAGACTGAGCAGGTTGCAGTGCTGTCGCAGAAAAGTGTAAATTTCTTGCTGTAAATGTATTAACCAGAGACTTGAGAGCCACACGGGGAGGCAGTTGCTCGGCACTAGCTCGTGCTGGCACTCAGCTACAGCACGTCAGGAAGGATATGGAGAAACTGGAGAGAGTTTAGACAAGAGCAAGACAGAACATGTTTTGAAACTTGGTTGGTTTAGCTGAGGAAAATGGGAGAAAATCAGACAGGAGACTCTGTCCTCAAACATGTACATGTTGTTACTAAAAGAACTGCAATAACTTTTCTCTGTGCCCACCAAGGTTACCCCAAGAAGCATCAGTTTTACTTTTGACAGATTGGGTTTATGTTCAGTGTTAGGAAAAACAAAACTGTGCTCTAATAATGTAGTTAAATACTTGAACAAATTACATAGATAACTGTGAGATTTCCATGACTGACAGGTTTGGAGAAGAAGTTGATAAAAGCCTGTTCAGATTATTCACTTATACCTGATCCAGAATGATAAATTAACTCTTGGGAGGCCTATCATCCCAACTTTTCTACGGTAATATGGGTATGAATTCCTATGTTTACAATTTACTATAATACCTGCTAGTAAATGAGATTTGTATTTTAATATCTCTCATAATTTTGATTTTTTGGAGGGGTAGCTCATTTGCTTTCATATAATATAAACCACGTAATTTAAACTAGACACCATTAAATCCATCATTTTTATTACTAACTTTGATTCTAGCTTTCAGCAAGGCTCATGGATTGAAGGAAACTTGTTAATTCTCTTTTATTCAGAATGTTTCCTTCTTCACATCAAAGTAATGCACGTTCATATCAGTGCAGCCAATCAGTATTTCTGCAGAATAAGCCATGAAACTGAAGAGTGCTTCAAACAGCCTTAAAAAGTGTGAGATGAATCATTACTAGAGAGACCCATGTGTTTACATGTATCATTGATGGCTTGGCATTTTGGACATACATAACATGGAAAGTCTTTTTCTACTTTCTTTTTCTTTCAGGACTGATTTATTGTGTAATAGTTTATTCATGTGAAAAAGGAAGCTGGGTTTTTTGATTTAATATTTCCTGTTAAGTGCAACAAAGTTCCACTTCATTTGTGAAATGACAAATATCATACTTCACACTTTCACAACTAGAATAATGCTCTAAAGCAATCCTGGTCTGCTGTATCAAAAAGGGCAACTCTTGACCTACCAAGAGAAAGTCTCCAGGATATAAACAACTGCAGACAATAACTCCGGTATATCTTGGCATATTCCTGCTTCCATTTGGACTTCTTCTGTTAATTATTTGAGAAAATGTGCACCATATTTTCCTAGGCTACAGCCAACCTGTTTAATAGATTTTTTTTATATATAGAAAATTACAACACTTACTCATCTTATCTACATCAGCTGCATTTCAGTATTGATGTAGAAGCTGTAATTTAGTATGAAAATGTACTTGTTAAGAAAATCCATACAGAACTTTAACTCTGATATTAAAATCTAATTATCATTAACAGAATAAAGTGACTATCTGAATAGATTTTCATGCTTTCTCTTAATGCGTTATGTAATTGAAATGAAAATATGTTGATTTTTGCCCCTAACCTTTCAGTATAGATAAATGACAGGGCAACCTGCCTTTTTGAAAGCTGGAGATTGGGCCAGTCAGGACATCTGAGTGTAATAGTGTTTGAGTTACGGGAAATGATCGTGGCTTAAAATGTGGCCCTTACGATGGCAAACATGTAAAATGTTTTGGGTGTTTGTGACTCTGGAAGGGAGAAGACTCTGAGAAACAGCTGGAACAGGATATGAAATAAAACAAAACTCAAAATAGAAGGGGAAATTCAAGTTGATATATACAGTATTTAGGCAGAGCAGGCAAGATGGAAAAAAAGGTTTTGTCTTAGTGGTGATGCGGGGGAGAACCTGGACCCAAAGACATACACTGATGTGATGGTCAGGTCAAGCCCAGCTGTTGGAAGTACTATAACTTTGCAAACCATTCTGCTAGTTGGACATGGCTTATTGGATTTTTTTGGGGGGTGAGAATAGTGTTTGCCCAACTCAATGCTTCTCAAATTCATGCAAAAAAAGGTTTGCACTAATTGGACTTCAGTTTTCTTTGGTCAATACCTGGAAGAAAGAAATCATTGTTTTTTCATAAGGCAATGGGAACAGCTATCACAGCAAGAAGATACAGAGCAGGAAAGGTGCCACCTATTTTGGCTGTCGTTCACCTTGGAAGGGCACAGAAGATTTAATCCCATCATCTCTTTTTGAGCATAGGCAGGAACACACATTTAGTAGTGGAGTAGCAAGTGTTAACAGGTGCCAGGAGAGTTCATCCTGGAAAAGAGCCTCTAACAAAGTTACTTGGAGGAGAGAAATGGATCCCTTTCTGACCAGGAGAATTGTTTTGGTGTTTTGCGACTTTTGGGTGGGTCTATAGTGATGTTTAATGTACAGTTTGAGGTCAAACTCAGCAAGACGAAGCGAGCTGTCTGTGGACATTGGGAACTGGAATGGAGAAGGAAGGAACAAGAATAATGGCTGCTCACAGACCTCCTGGGTGCCAGGCTTGTGATTTCATGTTGCGAACAGAGGCAAAGTTAGGAAGGCAGGGGGGTGAAAAGCAAGCGGAGGGGTGTCTGGTGGGGAGGAGCAGGTTGCCCTTGCAATTCAGAAAAGCTTCTAGGCCTGGGCTGGACTGCAACCAGGTATTTTTCTCCAGGTCTGCTGTGCAAATGGTTAGTGGATTTGGACAAGAGCACTGTATTAAGGATGACCCTAACTACCAGAATAGACACAGCTTTTGTGGGTTTTGTATTTGAAGTATTAAACTGTTCCTTAAGGGAAGATTTTGTATAGAACTTGTATACAGGTATAGTTTGGCAGCTGAACAGTCATTAAACTTCCTTTAAACTATTTTATAACCTTATTTACATCTTTCATAAGGTTAACAAGACTTTAATCCATTTTCCTGTAAACTATTTCTGTTACATTTGGTTATTTTTGTCCTTATCATAAGAATCAGTGGTTTTGGACCTTACCTTCTTTTCACATGCTGAACCAGTATAGCCCCTTCTGCAAGCACAGATATTTGGTCTTATGCATCTGCTTCCAAATAGACATTTTTGCTCACAAAGTGCTACAAATGAAAGATAAAGTTGTTTAGAAATACACTTATTCTGAGTCTCGTAATTAGAAAGGGAATATTTAGATGCTTTTGAAAATGTTGTGACAAAATATATTATGATTCTGTAGTTTCATATGATGGAGGAAAGGACAATAAATAAAAAACTATTGAGGCATTAAAGATGGTTTGCCATAGGCTTTTTCATGCCTATGTGTCTGTTACGTTTACAATTTTCTTTATTTTTTCCTTTTCTCCCCAATGATGGGGAAAGAGAAGACTGTGCCAAAGCAATCACCTTGGCTCAGTCGGAAACTGATCAGTGCAAGGCCTAATTCCAAAAGCCAGGATACATTCTGGGCGTTGATGGTTGGGTCAGAGTTATACCAAAATCGATTTTCTTTTGTTCCAATTGAAATAAAATAACAGCTGTTAAAAGATCTGTTCTTGACTTGAGATGAAAAGATGTGTTAAATATGTCCTCCTAAAGGTGATGCTATCACAATTAAAAAAAGGGAGAATTTGGTGAACTGCACACTTTACGCCTCTGGAAACCAGGGCATAAGAACATGTAATTCCATGGTCCCACAGAATCAGTAATAAGCTCCTTATTCCAAGTAAAAAGGAATCAGAAGAACCTTTTTATCTTATTTAGAGTACCAGTGTACTTATAGAGGCCCATCCGTTTGAAGATATTCTGTTAATAAAAGAATGTGTTCTTTTTTTTTTTAAGAGAGAAAAAAGATAATCAATTGAATTAGTCAGATTTCAGCCAGTTTTTCATCCTCATTAGCAGTTTATATTGTTTTGACATTGTTTTGGCATAGAGGAAAGAGAACAGCCAATTCATAGGGCACCAATTCAAGAAGAACACACATGTCATAGTATTTTAATTAGATCTCATGAGTTAAACCTTCTATAAATATTGCCAGAATATTGTATCCTAGTTACAGGCAGTCAAACTAAATGCCTTCAAAACTGGTCAGATGTGAATCAACAACTGGCTTCTTACATTTTCTTGTGTGGCAGAGACATATAGGAAGCTGCAAACCATGCACCATTAAGACAGATCTGAAAACAAAGTAGACGCATGTCTATGATCCAATACCATCTCCTTCATCATGGAGCAAAGTGTTCCATCAGATTTGAAAGAGTTTAATGTATCCCTATGAGGGTTTTTTCACAGAAAATCAACTTCAACAAATTCAGGGCCTGAAGGAACAAATTCAAGAATTCCGGTTTTTTAGACTTAGGTTCTGATTTTGACACAGATTTAAGCTCATGCAAATTCTTTGTGTTACAATCTGAAGTCTCAGAGATCGACCAGGCCAAGAGAAATTTCTTTAGAAAACACATAGTGGGATCCTAAGCTCTCCAAATGTGATTCTCAGAGTTATAGTAATTATTATAATGAACTTGGAAGGCCAGTGACAAGATGTTTAACAACATCTGGAATTTGCATTGGTTTTGTTCTATCAGGTTATCATGGCAGCTAACACTCAGTGAGGAGGTTGAGATTTTGCCAGAGTAGGGAGTATTAAAATCTAAATACGTATACTGAATTTCAGGCCTGAGAGCTATGGGGCAGAGGAGTGAAGAACCAGACTTACTGCCGCTGCTGCTCCACACATCTGAGAAAGGAGAGGCTGTAAACAGTTTGGCAAACTGCTATTCTTACACGTACAGTCAGGTAGTGAGGGTTCATGCTGTGTCAAAACTACTGACCCATACCGTGTCCAGGACAAGAACACGCAGAGACCTGGACATGCTGGTGACCTCCAGGTGCTCCTTTTTAAAAAGCCAGCTGTGTCAGGTGGTTATCTGCCGTAGGACTCCAGTGACCTGGAGCTAGTGACTTGCCTTCCTAGTATATAAGCTAGTTGATATATTTCTTCTATTTTGAAAAGGTAGAAGTGCTGTTTTGTTGAAACAAGGTTTTAAGAAGCAAACTTGGTTTTGTTAGGTGTCTGCTGCAAAACACTCCTTAAGACCCAGAATGGGCAGCTGCAAACTTCTGAGTTTCTCCTTCTTCTGAGAGGGGGAGGCCCGAGTTTGAATCCTGGGTGTGGATGGGACAGAGGAGGAATGAAATCACGCTCAGGCTAGAACAGTGTGCTCATCATCTGCCGACTGCTACTTCAGCTCCTCCATGAACTTTGAAAGAACTCAGATTTATAACTGGAAAAATCTTAGCGTTTCATTCACTGGAACAAAAACGTTTCCCAATAGGGAGTGCATTGTCAGCAGAAGGGGCTCCTTGTGCCCACACCAGTTTTGTTCCACTGTATAGTAAGCTAGAAGAGAGAGAACTGTCTATGATATTACTATTACAGAGAACTGTGTATGATATTACTATTACTCATTTTATATGAACTTGGGCTGGGGAAAAAAGGAAGTTGATTCTCCTTTCAGCTTGGTAGTGGATAAAATAAGAACAGTTAAGCAAAGAGAGGTGGACTTTTCTGGAGACCCCTATAGCAGCTGGGGGTGTTCTGGTATGCATGGGTAGAAGAGCAGGCATTAGATAAGGTACCAGGCTTTTTTCTTTCTGTGGTTTCTTTGATTCTCAGTTGGTGCAAACAAAGGAAAAAAAGGGAAAAGGTTTCCTGCATTTTTATGCTTTGCTACCTGCCTGTCTCTCCTTCTCCACCCACTGCTTCCTGCTGTAGTGCTCAGAAAAATAAGAGCTCAGTTAGGAGAAAAGTTAAAAATATTTTGGAAGAAAATTGGAATTGAAATCACAGAGGATAATAACATAGCTGAAGATCAAATGAATATTTCATAAATGTATTTACAAGGGATGCTAAGCCACTAAACACAAAAAATGACACAGGCTATGTATGCATTATCCTGTACAGATTCAGCAAAGAAAGTCATTTAATAAGCTAAGCTTATGTTAAAAATATAATCAATAAATGCCCGTTACAGAAAGAGATTTATCCCTGGGTGTTAAAAGAACAGAGCTATAATTTGCATGTGAACTACATTCTTTTTTAAGATTTTTCTTCTTTTAAGGTTTGAAAGGGTTACATAGGAAAGCTAGAAGAAAGCCTCTCTGAGATGTTGTTCAAGGCAGAGAGAACGAGGAAGAATGTTGAGGAAATTATAAGGCTATGAGCTTGACACTTATAACATGCAAATAAAGAGAAGATATTCTGAAGGGCAATGAGGAGCCAGTATGGGTTCAATAATATTGGAACAGAAGATAGCAGCATGAATTTTAATGATGAAGATCCTTCACAACTATAACCTTCTTATACTTTATAATTAATTATTAGACTTATACCTTGATCCTGCATTCAGAGCCTTAAACAACAGACTTATATCCCTGGCCAGAAGCCTTCTGACTTTACTGGGTTGTGTTTTGGCTATATTTGTCAGGGTAATCAGATTGCACTGTCAGGTCTTCACTGCTTTGGTCTAATGTTTCTTTTCTAGCTCAAGAAAAAGAGAGATGTGAGTTAACACTGCAGAAGGCAGGGGGAAGCCACAAGCTTTAGAGTGGATATCTAATACGGGATGGGAAGGAAATCACTGATGAAAACACAGTGGTCCTGGGATACAGTTTATGTGTTTTCAGAGAGGCATTTTTTTGAATATTTGTGCTGCTGTCATGAAAGCTAAAAACAAAGCCAGACAGAAAATATGTTCTGATGGAGGGAGCCTAGTCTATGGAGCTGCTGGTTTCTATAGTTGAGACGTGTTGAATATTTTAAGTGACATTTTTTAACCTGTTCCTACATTTGCAATACAGTCTGAAACTTGACCATTATTCCTTAAACTATGACCATCAAAGTCATAGGTATTTATCAAGGATAATGTGTGTATTCCACCGTACACCTTATTTGTTGGGACAAATTACCTATTTTATTGATTCCCTTTCAGAAGCTATTCTGTTCAGTTACAGATGAGTGGGAAACAAAACTATTCTCTTGACTGACCTCTTTATTTACAGTCTGATAAAAGAGGACTATTGTGTTTTATCCATTACCAATGCCTCCTCAAAGTCTCTACTTTTACTCTTGCAAAGTTCTGCAGTGTAGTAGTAGCCAGAGACTGGTCTTGCTCTCTGAAGCATTTTCAAAATACTTTAGAGATAAAATTATTCTAACTTAAACAGTGCCAGTCTTTGTTGCAACAGAACTGAAAATCTGCTCTAGGTTATTGTCAGTGGCGTTGTCCACTGAAATATTGAAGCATTTTGGACTATCACTTGTCATAGAGATCTGCCCTTCTTTCCTGATGAAAGATGGCAGGTAAATCTAAGACATCAGTATTTGCACTTGTAAGTATTTAAATTAATTATTAGGGACCTAAAAGTAGAGAATATCATGTTTTGCTTTTTCTGGTTTTATGGAAGACTGAGAACAGAAGATTTAGGAAAGATTTTATTATGGCAGCTATATCTGCTGCTGCCTCCAAACATCTTCTTGACCTGTCCACGTAGGCCTAGGCTTTTGTGAGTTAGAAGCTGCACTGGTGAAGGTGATCTGTGACTTCTTACTAAAGATAAATCAAAAGTAGATGTCTAAGATGAATTGTCAGTATTTGTCCATTGTCTTTTTTGTTGGCTCAGTGGCCTACCCTGGCTATCTCAGTATAGAAGACTGAAATATTTTTTTTCCTTCTGAGAAATGTCCAGAAAATAGTGGAAGACTCTGTAGATCCTTTGGTTTGGTCACCCTACCGGATGTGTGTTAGGAAGTTAATGAGGAAAAAATGGGGTTCAGCGTGTAGATGAAACCTGTATCTCCATTTCCATCTCAGCCATCTTGATAAGGGCAGCTGTGTGAATTCACAGGCTGAAAAGAATGAATCTGGGATTATCTAACACCCTCCTCGAAAAAGGCCCAGAGAAACAATCCAGCCTTAATTGCTTCTGGATAGTGGAGAATGTACAGTGATTGCTGAGAAAAGTTAACATCTGGATTGTTACTTGTAAAGTGAGATGGAATTTTTGCATTATGAAATGGAAATAATTTAAATGA
>NW_009195405.1:0-10512 GCF_000690835.1 Fulmarus glacialis | reverse complement strand
CCTCGGTGGCTTCGAATCCCACACAAACCCTCGTCAACTTAAGCCAAATAACTAGCTTTTTAAAATGGGACTATCCACAGCTTCATCTCGATAAAATACTCTTAACCTCCCCACAGAAATTTGGTATCTGAAGGCAACACAGCTTTCCAGGAGCAAATATTTCAGACCTTATATAGCAAAACAACGTACTTCCTATAAAACCATTATCAGAAACAAATCAATGCTAAAAACCACAACTTTACAACTTTACTCACCCTAAAAAAGAGCTTCAGGCAGACTTCAATCAAAATAGTTGCTTAATACTTTGTCAAACTTGAACTAAAGTTAGGGTACTAAACTCAATGAGCTAGACAAACATAGCTACCTGGAGTACTACAGCAAGTGCCAGTTTCATCAATTTATTTTTACATACTAATTTATTATTTAACTAGATTTAATGCTATTTCATATTCATTGCCTAAATATCTCAATCTATTTAAATTTATTTGCATACCAATAGAGGGTTCTTGAATAAGAGGAGATGCAGTGGCATTCAGACTCTGAACCAGACTACCCAGTTCCTGGAGGGCGCACACCATTACATGCTGGCTTGCAGCTACATCAGCAGCTCCTGATTTATTTTCGCTGTTAGCATCATTCACTACTGCTTCTGCAGAAAAGAAAACAAAAGTATCTTGCTTAACTACCGTTTGAATCACACCTGAATATATACAGGACAGAAAGGGACAGCTGAGTTTTGACATCAACCCTATATTAAAACAAAACCACAAGTTTGGTCATACTGTGAACTCGCAAAGCGAACACATTCTGAAGATAAATAGTTTTACAGCTATCAGCCAAACACAATCATCCAAAGACCATGAAAAACAGATGCCCAGCAGTTACTATGGATGGCAGTGCACTAAAAGGTAGGATTAATAGTATAACACAGCAAAAGCAAGTATACGCATATACAGCATGTGTGTATTGTATCTACACACAGTAACTAAAAATATAATCTTGACATATCCAGGTTCTGCATACAAACTTGCATGCATATATATGGAATAAAACTAAATAAAAAGACCTTTAGTAAATAATTAATCACAACCTCTAATCATCTTAAATTTATCCAATTATGTTCCTAGATCCCACTGCAGGTTCTTTCTCCTACACAACATTCCAGAAGCAGCAACTGTCACTTAATTAATGTTAATATGTTTACTACAGTACAAATTCAGAAAATCACCCCCCCTTATATGAAGGGAAGCAATCATTACCAATTAAAAATCCTTCCAATTTATCACCAAATTCATCAGAAATGGTCAAAAAACGAAACAGTTCTTGCGATCATCCAAATACATAATGGAATTTCCTGCAACTTTGACAAGGTGGCAGGAGGAGGAATTTTTGCAACCGTTTCATCTCAGAAGTAGCATTTCCAACAGACTTATTTTCCTGGAAGTAATACTTATTGTAATCGGAACCCCTTTAAGGTTCCATACCTACCCTATCAAAACATACCTACCCTATCAAAAAATAGTTATGAGAAGAACCTGCAAAAGTTTCAAAATCAATTCCATTTCCATATATTAAACATTATTTTCAACTCAAATTAGATGGCAGCAGAAAAGAAGAAACAGATGTTTGGTAAATGCATGTTGTGCAATTCCAGTTCACTTTCTCAATCTCCAGCTCCAATTAACTTATTTCATAAGAAACAAATGCCAACACAGTTTTATCAGTCCTCTTAGTGATTACATCTGCAAAGTTCTGCAAAGGGGCCACATTTATCCTCTCTAATGCCAGTCTTAAGATTACATTTTTATTTGTCACCTATAAAATCCAGTTGGGTATCAGCATGGGTATTAGTGAAGGATACACAAAGACCTACAAGCTCCCAACCTACAGGACCTTTAACACTGGTAGTAAAGAACCCTGCACAACTTTCAATACAACCTATCCCAAGACAGATTACACACTTTTTTCCTCACTTCCATTCTAAGCAAATGCAATGTCAAAAGCCATCACAGGATAACAAGCCAGTTTTACACAATCACTTTGCAAGTAGAACTTACATTTTGGTTATCATATTTCAAGCAGAAAGCAGCTGAATTATCTTTTACCATAACAACAAAATTACTCCTCACAGTAGAAGAAAGCTAAAAAATGGACGACCCAGTAAAATGACAGTAACTTTCAACTGGTCTCAAATAAAGAAAAAAGGTTCTCACCCACTGCCTTCATTTGTTTACCAATGGCTTGACATATATCTTTGGCAGCTGCAATCTGTGCTTTCTCCCCAAGTAAGCTGCCCACAGTTGCTCTCAGGATAAAGGACACGCATCTTCGAGAGTAAACTGCCTCCACGTGGGTCTGAGTTGCACGAGGATGGGAGACCAGATCAAGGACATGTGATAAAAATGTAGCAAAGTTGCGCTCCAACCACTGACCCCCTAATGTTGTAACAAAGACAACGTAGGCCTGCAAATTCAGAAAATACATACAGATCCGATTAAAACAGAAACAAAAGACTATATTCAGTCACCAAAGACTAAAAACTATAGTTATACTCATGCATAATGCAGTATAGTAGCAGTACCAGTTAGTAATAAGCAACCCTAATGGGGCTAAGCAGGATGAATCAATCCACTAGCCGGATCTTTGTCACTGAAGCTAAACTGTTTCCAGTGCCAAGAGCAGCTCCTACACTGCTACATATACTGTGAAGCACAAAACACTCTTTGGATGACAGCAAGAAAACGCAGTCCATTGCTCTAAATGTGTCTCTTTTTAAAAATTTTAAGAACATAATGTCAATAACAGCCCAACATGAACAGGAAAAACTTCTTCACTGAAAGAGTGGTCAGGCCTTGGAACAGGCTGCCCAGGGAAGTGGTGGAGTCACCAACCCTGGAGGGATTTAAAAGACGTGTAGATGAGGCACTTAGGGTCATGGTTTAGTGGGCATGGTGGTGTTGGGTTGACGGTTGGACTCAATGATCTTAGAGGTCTTTTCCAACCTTAATGATTCTATGATTCTATGTTCTAATTCACAATGAAGACCGGGCATTTTCGCCAAAGGCTGAGAAAAATAAAAGGGTTTCACAAAATACCCTACAATCCAAAAATCTGGATTCTGGCAAGTTACTGCAGCATATTGAAATACATGTCAGAGTGAGAATGTGTGAATTTGAAGAGATGCTG
This sequence comes from Fulmarus glacialis, assembly GCF_000690835.1. Lineage (NCBI taxonomy): Eukaryota > Metazoa > Chordata > Aves > Procellariiformes > Procellariidae > Fulmarus > Fulmarus glacialis. Next base: position 7,326 of record NW_009195405.1, on the reverse strand, counting down.
CTGCCACCTTTCTCTATCAGACAAGTGGAGCTTCCACATTCAGCAGGTTTCACCTACTCAGGACAGGCATACAGAGAGAAGAAACGCAGTTTAACAAATCAGGGCTGCAAACTTTACCCAGGAGCTGAAAAGAGAGCCAGCACACACAAAAGTACAACAGTGTGTCCTCTCTAAAAAGAAATAAAATTTAAATATAGAGCTAAAGTCTTTAACATACTAAGTTTTCACCTATTTTTTTCAAGTTAATCCCACCTAATATACACTGATCAAATAAGCTTTCCTTAGCACATATTTTAATCTATTGTTACTGCACATGAATAATAAAAGAAAGTAGCTTAGGTGAATGACACCACATGTACATCTCACGAAACAGGTCAGTCAAACTAGACTTGTAAGTGAACTTATAAATCAATAAACAACAGAAGTGTGTATTCTTCCTACTAAAAGGGTTACAGTTCTGTAAAAATGTTACTTTATTAAAAAAAAAAAAAAAATATTGCAGCTTATGACAAACCTGGGTAACACCAACTCGCACTTCCCTATTGACAGATCCTCCTACTTTTAACATCTCTCCACCACTCTTTAGGAAACCAGATCCCCCTCGCAGAAATCCTGTGGCCATTAGCTCCAAGACCTCCTCAAGCGTGGCTCTCTTCACATTCTGTCGCATCACTTTTGCAAAAAGAAAAGTAATCATTTAATCCCAAAGTTCCAACCAATACAAGCAATGATCTTGAAACCAGGCTTATCAGTTCTAAACTGTCCTGCAAACATAAATCTAGCCAACATTTCAGATAACAGCTTGTTTTCATGCTTAAAAAATAAGCTACTTTTCCCAGGTGATTTTTGGTAGTTGGCTCTCTTTTCCTTTGTATGACTACAACAGAGATTCTGCACTCTTTACTCTTTTTAGCTTAGAGCTTATAAAACCAAACAATCCACCTACAAGCTTCCAGCTACCAGAACAACAATGTATTGTGCAACGTTGTCATGTAACATGGTACCGAAGGTGCAGTTCGTCCACTTGGAAATGGAATCCAGAAGGACTTGTACCTGTTGCTTGTTTTGGTATCAGTGCTGTAGCCATGACCGTCCCCAAAAGCTTTGACACTGCAACTCGCACACCATAGTTTGAGTTTTCGAGAGCTTTAAAGCACAGCGTTGCAACATTCTCTAGTTCAGCTGTCCACATAAACACCGCTTCATTCTGTAATTCCAGCAGACACTGTAGGAAAAAAAGACTTGCTGAGCACCAACGGAGACCATTCTCACCTTTTATTTAAGTATCAGTGTAATTGTCACGTTTATTCAGCAAATATTTTAATATGAATATTTTAAGAGTTAATTTCCCCACACACACTCCCATTTACCCAATAACTTAGCTGAGTAAACAATCAGAAGACTCATGGAATAGGTTAATACATAAAAAATTAAAAGAGGAAAGCACAACAAAAGAACTATGTTACCAAAAACCTCTCCCACTGAGGTCACAGCTAATATATTCTATCTCGTTTTTGTTTATGGAGTGGCGAAGACAGTATTACAGTACCTTTGTTTACCTGAAATGAATCAAATGTCTAAGCCTTCAGTGTAAACTAGTAAGGAAGTACTTTGCCTAAGTAATTATCAAATTTCCTATCATAAACAACAGGTCACAGTTCAACTGCAGGTATTTCACAGTCACAGCACAAGAATTTCTATGACTGATGAGAAACACACCCACCTTAGCCACTGCGCATCGTACAGCCATAGATCTGTCCGTCAACAGAGATCGAGCATTCTTATAAATATCACGGTGACAAGAAGCTGCTGCTCCTCCAAGTCCATTTAGGACTTTCTGTAAACCCATCAGAATTTCACTGCGGCCCTGAGACTGCACACACACAAAAAAACATTTATGCAAGAATGTGGACACAATCCTTGTATCGTAAGAACCAGGTGCATAATTCTGCATTTTCCTGCTTCTGTGCAGGAGTATTTTTGGAAACATTGATAATATAGTTCACTGAAGTCATATACAACCAATACCTAGCTGGTTTTAGATAGCAGTAAGTACTATACACAGCTTTACTAGAACTGCCTCAGTTGTCACATAAATTAAGATGAGCCCAGGCAACCCAACAAATTGGCCCTAGACAAGATGCTTCTGTCCTGCCTCACCATTTATCTGCTGCAGCCTCGGGAAAAAAGAAAAAACAGTTGATATGAGAGAACAGGAAGCCCAAGTAGTCAACAGCTTCCTACTATACCTGCACACAGGCAATCACTTACAGTTGGAGGGCACAAAAAAAAAAAAAAAAAAAAAAATCATCACACAAGTACAACAACACAGCCAAAGAAAAGAGCTGCCAGGACAAGATCCACTCAATCAGTGTTCCTTCCAACTTGTTATAGATTTAAAAAACAAAAAGACCCCATACAAACGCAGCAAAGCTATTTGTGTCAAATCAGACCCACTGACAGCCCAGGACACATTCTCTCAACATTTTGACACACTTTCTCTTTTCAGAGCACAATGTATCCTGCTCACATGCAGAGTAACATCTTTGTTCCAAAACTTAAGTAATTTTTATTCATTTTTAAACAACTGAATGTTTATTCAGGGTACACAAGCAGAAATCCCAATGCAGTAGTTAGAAATGGTACATACAACCATTTTGCAATTTTAAGTACTGATGCCACTATGAAGAAACTACTATAATACCCATATGACAAAACTCTAAACTCTCTGCAGTAAAGATACATGCACATGTTTAACTGGATACCAACTATCTAAGTGATTTGCATTTTTCTACATAGAAGGCAAACAAGCCAGGCATTTTGACAGGAATTTGCTTTGGAGGAAGCAGGTTTCAGTTTAAATGGAATCAAGACCACATACATAAAATAATCTGAAACTTACCTCTGCACTTTTCAGAGACTTTAAAAGATTATTCACCGTTTCCGGAAAAGAACTACCCAGCATTCTGCCCATTTTTTCATAAAATGCTCCAACACATGCCACAGCAGCCCTATGAAAAAAGACATTAATCGGTGTACTCTTTTTCTGTATCATCTAAAGGAAGAAAAATACTTAAATAGAAATGTATGTTTTAATCATCATTGATGAATAAAAATCTATTTATTATCCACTATTATACTGGCTGTTTAACTGTGCATTTAAATCTTTTTTTTTGTTTACAAAAAAAGTAACAGAAAAGTTATCAGCTTCTAAGAACACAAATGTATTTGAACAGGTATTATTACAGGATCTACACATAGAGTGAAAAATTCTGGAGAAGACAAGCATGTGCTGAAATCTCAGCAAGATTAAGGTTTTGTGTTTCAATAAACTGTCTCTTTTCCAAGCACCTGCAAGATAGCCCCTACTCTTTAACATATCCTGACACATGTTTGTAGATACTGAATGATTTCAAGCCTAAGAACTTAAAATGAATAAATTATTGCATAACACAAGAAAACTTATAGGCACTGTAAAAGTCACTGGATCCATAAACAGTTATATACACCTTTGTGTATATATGGCCCTGCCATTTGAGATTAGGAATATTTTAAGTAATACTGTACTGCAGTTATATACACAAATTGCCCCAGGACAGTCACAGAAACAGCTCCTGAAAACATGCGCTTTTTCATCACAAGGAACAAGGCTTTTTTTTTTTAAATCCGAAATTCTTGCGTAAATGAATTTTTAGCAAAGCTGTTTGTTACAAACTCATTACAGCCTGCCCCTTAATGGGCATGTCTGCTACACAATTCTATACAAACATCAAAAACTGAAGTTTGAAATCATATAGTAAAAAACCTTCTGGACTACCACTTGAGTGGGTAGCATAAGTTTCAGAGCACGTTATAGTACAAAACCCTTCCCACTTACACAAGTTCCTCAGAGAGTTGCAACAGCTTCAAATAAAAGGAGGACAGTATCTGCCCAAACGGTAACTATTTCAGATTTTATTGTTAAATCCTATTGTTATGATAATGTCTGAAGGCAAGCCCAAACTGGGGTTTACTAGACACTGTGAACATATGAAGCAGTACGTGTAGGAAAGTACTAAAAAGTTTCAGCAGAAGCTGTTTGTGGCATTAACCAAATTCCTACCAGTGAGACTGCTCCCATTAGTAAAGACAAACTGGATCACACATACACGCACACACACATCCAAGTATACAGACTCTGTTTGAGAGACTTGTGTGGTATATCACAGCAGGGGAACATAAACAACGTTTGATGGGGGAAAAAAAACTTGAATATTTGGTTACAATTCTATGGGCATAGACAATGCTCTTGTTTGACAATCTGCAGGTTCCATCTTAAACAGGATACCCTGAGCACAATCAGTAATAATCCCACTGGTGGAATTTCTTCATGGCATTACTTCATTAACTGTTATCCTCTCCATGACATAAGCCGGGGAAGAAACCTAAGGCAGTCCCTTGCCCAGAGGAAAGCCATGTATGTGTCACCTTTGAGTCCTGCCCCCCACAATCTCAATCCTGCTCTGTTCTCTGCTGTATCAAGCATATGCGAACTCCAAATAAGCATGCAAAATATAAGTAAACATAACGTGCACATGTGCAGGCTGATTCTTCTGTAATATTCACGACCACTTTGCTTAAAAATCATTCCCCTTTCCCTAATAATATTAAACATACAGTTTTGTGGGCAGGTAGGCTGCAGTATCATCTTTGCTCTTGATGATGTCATTACACTTGTCAAGCGTCTGAAAAACAGTAAATGTGTCTCCAATGCTGTAGAGAGCAGCAAGATTTTTTGCTAGTAGTTTTCGCGTAGGTGGCCCAGGGGAACTGCTGATGAGTCCTGTCAGCTGTTCTACAAGTTTCTTCTGTTTTTCCTTGACATCTGTCTGTTAATGGATCAAAAATAAATAAAATAAGAAAAGTAATTTAATCCTGTGTCTTGCCTCCAACACCCAGAAAAATCTACAAGAGATTGAAGTAAATCTTATGCCACTCCCACTTGTATGCAATTCAGCAAATTGCTTGTCTCACAGAGATTTGAGATACATTCAATAATAGCAGAGACAGATGCAAAATGCTCAGAATTAGCTGTTACCCTATTTAATTTTTACTTTTTTAAAATACTTACTAAAAATACAGTAATACCTGCTAGAACATCTTTTAATCCTCTTTAACATCAAGAATCTCTACTCTGGGAGGGAAGGTTTTGCCTTCCAAATATTTACAACAAAGAAGAACTCAAACCAAGCTATGTGTTATATAACAAAGAGTCATACTGACTGCCTACATAATCCCACTGGTGGAATTTCTTCATTGCGTTACTTCATCAACTGTTATCCTCTCCATGACATACTTCACCAACTGTTATCCTCTCCATGACATGACACTTAAAAGATACAAACTAATACAGAGGCTCTTCAGGCTGAACCTGAAATCATGTAGTTATCACCTGGCCATTACCTGTCAACTTTCTCTACCATGAAATTAATACAAATGTTTTAGAAAGAAGGGAGAAAAAAAAAAAACCACAAAACATTAAATTACCTTATTAGCAGCTACCAGCACTTTATCCAAAAATCTTAACCACTCAAAGATAAAGACTGGTCTCTTTGCTTCTGTGATTTGAGCTAATGCTTCCTCGTTCAGTAACAAACTATGAGCCAGCTCCATAACTGGTTAAATTCCGGTTTTATTGTAAATTTGTGTAGTAACTCTAAAATAAAAATTTAAATATTAGTATAAAGTATAGTACAACAGTACAAAGCTTTGAAAATCAAATGAAAATATGAAGATGAAATCTACAGATTACAGTATCATGGTTCCAGCCTACTTAGACTTGTCTTAGCTAAGCAGTCCCACATAAAAACTACACGCATATTTACAACTGACTACCTCCATTATTATTTCAGGGAACAGAGTTGTTATTTGTAAAAAGAGCACCTACAGGCAACTTCAGGGTGTTAACTCTTAGCCAAGAAAAATATATTGAAGTCCCTGTTTAAAGAAAAAAAAAAAACACACAGACAAGGTAAAGGAGTCATCTCACTGTCTCCTTTCACATAAAACAGAATAAGGACGGTCCCTAATCAAGACCCTTGACCACAGTCCCGAAGCTTGGGCGTGAACCCGGCCACCTTCTCAACACCTTCAACAGACAAAGTGAGAAGGAGATGAGCCTATCACAAGTAGGAATTTCCACCCATCACAAATTTGAGAGAGGCAGGAACAGTGACAGCATTTGGCATGGCTGACCTAAGACTTCTCAGATCCCACTAGCCTTGCTTTAAGTGCTGGACAAATAAGCCCTCTGAAACCCAGCAAGCCATATGTGCGACAGCCTGGAATACAAGCAGCAGCCAAATGACTGCAACTCTACCCAACAGGCAAAATAGTACAGATCAAACGCTGGAGATCCTGCTCAAACAGCGCATGGGGGATAGCAACAAAGCATTACCAAAAGCACACTGTCAGTGTAAGCAAACACTCTGCATACAACTTAACCTTAGCAAACCACATTTAAACAAAGTGTAGCTGTTTAACGCAGAACAAATAGAAAAAACAAAACTTACCTAAAAATCACAAAATTAAGTCAACCATCTTCAGCAAAAAGAAACCCAAAAAGCAAAAAAAACCAACCCCAAAACCTGAATGCAGTGATGCTGAAACTAGGATCTCAGGCAAAACAGAAAAAGCAAAGCAACTAAGGAGTATTATGTAAGACATCATCTTTCGACAGCTGCACCGTTCCACTTGTGCTCTCAAGCAGCTCACAGCTGCTTCCTTCCTCCTTCCCAACAAATTCTTGAAGTCAAATGAAGTGATTTAAATCAAATAATTTTAGGTTTTTTTAAAACAGTCCCCAGATTAGACAGTAGTAAATCTATTTAATATTAATACCTATTAATACTACAACTGTATTAACTCAACTTAATGACTTGGTGCTGATGAAATTAAAGCATCACAATGTCTGTACTACTAAGCTTGTTCCCTGCTCTTTGGTACTTTGCATTATAATATTTTTCACTGCATACATCTCCGGTGACAGATCAGCAAAGGTGGAAGAGCCACATACGGAAGCACATACAGCCCTCCTGCGACCCCTCCAATGGCATCTTCTGGCTTTTTTTTTTTTTAAGTTATAAGGAATTGAGGAGGTATTGCCTATGAATAACGCACAGACACATCGCCCCAAAACACCTTTACATGAGAGCAAAGAGAAACGCAATGAGTGATGGCACTATGATTCTTTGGGTATCATCCCAGAGATCTACACTGCTCGTCACACCACCACAGCGCAGGAGTACTGTGTATGCACGTATGCCTACCCACCCCCCGCAGGCACGC
>NW_009195404.1:10279-17979 GCF_000690835.1 Fulmarus glacialis | reverse complement strand
GGTTGGAAAAGACCCTTAAGATCATTGAAAGAAAGGGTGAGAAGGGTGATTGGAAAGCCTTGCTTTTTCACTGATGGTGTTAGCCAAGCCTTTTAAGATCTCGATGAATTCATCTTTTAGTTGGAAAAACTACTTCACGGCCAGTTAATAGGTGATGCTTATTGACACCACAATGGCTGGGAGACCATGATATGAAAATAATACATCAGATTTCATATAGTGTCTGTCTTTCAGGATCTCAAAACTCAAGAAAAGGGAATGAATGTTACTAATGGGAAGACAACCACTATTCCACAAGAAAAACATCATTTAGCATCACCTGCCAGGTGTACTTCTGTCTACATCACCCAAAGGAACAGCTTGGAAATGAATACCAAATATTATTAACATTTGTGTATTTTACTCTGGTTATGTTAACACAAACTAAGTTCTTGCTACTTTGTCAAGTTTCTGTGTGAGCACTCGCAACTCATCAGCCCGTCAATGAGTATGTCAAGAGTCCTGAGTCACGGCTAATTGCATTTCCGCACCCAACTCCCTGTTTGCCACTGTGAAAGTTTAATTTTGGAAAGCCGCATACAAATACATGTTTAATCTCAGTGGAAACGCACATTCCAGCAATGTTTACTCTCCTCACTCAAGTTTGGGTTGATTTTAAAAAACAGGCTGCAGAGGAGGGCAGGGTGTTTGTGCTCGTCTTTACAGTGGGGGGTGGAGAAATTTCCATTGGATATTTGCTTTTAAATTTGATGTTGAATCCCGAACTGAAGCAGATGCATTGGTCTCTGCCATTCACTGCAGCTGGGCATCTGCCTCAAGACTTTGAGCAAACACCTCTCAGAGGCATGGCTTTGCACAAACAGATAGGTCAACAAAACTCAAGGCAAGAGATGCCCAAATGAGTAAATACATCTTCCATAAGAGGTAAAAGAGATCTTCAAGCCCAGCAAAGCAAGCCTTGCTCAGCTGTACTGTGATAGTTAGGGAAATTTTAGTCAATCGGCCATTTTTTATGCTGTTAGAGCTGTTCCAAAATACTGGTTTTCCTCATCTCGGTTTGTGAACTGGGAGAGCCGTGGTCTGAGGAGGGGAGAGGAGCTGCAACAACGGTGACGTCTCTAGATAATGCCCATCAGGTACTTCGATGGAGGAAAGCCAAAGACCAAGAGCCCAAGCCAGAGTTGCTGCAGTGAAAGTCTCACAGAATGATTCAGTTTTTCTGTGTTCACCAAATCTAAAGTGCTGATTAAGATGTCTGCCCAGGCCAGCTTTACTTCTAATTGCCCTAAAAGAGCAAGGAAAGGGCCAGTCATTCTGTCTGGAACAACACTTTTTTTTTCCTGTCCTCTTCTGCAAGAATGTTTGTTCAGGATTTTGCAAGGAACTTAACAATGCAAATAGAATTCTATTTTTTTTTTTTTTTTAAATTGTTCATTTAGAAATAGGTTGAACAATTCTGTCCGTTTCTGATCTTACATATTACGCAGATGGAAGAAAGATCAGAATGGAGAAAAAAAACTGTACTACAGGCAAACTCCATGTACAGAGCAAGCTGATCCTGCCTGTCTCCAAACAAGCAAGTTCCCTGTCCCTCCTCTCATGCTGCGTGCCAGGTCAGCAACAGTTTTAGCAGCCTGTTATTTGGGGTTCAGTTGGCTGCTTAGAGGAGCTGGCAGGTAACACGTGGTGTTCTGTTGAGACAACAGGCTCCTTGAATTTTCTTATCTATCTCCTCCAATATATGAACCTAAACACTGTTTCTGTTTCCCCTCTTCCCACTTGTTCTCCCTCATGTGGACCAGTTCCCTTTCATTTTCTAAACCATTCATGCAAATTATTTACACATAGAGATATAGCATTGGTTACATTTGTTTGTCCATTACGAGGTCCTGCAGTATTTTCAAAGCTGAATACATCCATACAAAAGATATTTCTATAACAGAAAAATTGTGTTCCCTGTCACTCTCATCATGAAAATGCCGAATGGTTATTTACTAACACGAAAGCCTCATAGCTATTTGCATAAAATCTTCTGTATGGGGTTTGGATCTGCTCTTCACACCAAACCTGAGTATCTTAACTTGGAATAACATCCTCGTGTTCATTCATTGTTATACTGACACAATGCTGGGCCAAATCATAATTTCATTGCCGTCAATAGTAACAGAGCACAGAGGTATACAGACGTTTGTATTGTAACAGGTTGAAACTACACGAATATCTCACCTTGTCAACCACTGCTAGTCCTGTCCTAGAAAGTGCCCTTATACGCAGAGCCTGCTGATCCAAAACCCCTAGGAACCTGAAATGTTCAGCTCCTCTTTAGGTCCCTTGGACAGGGATGAATAAAAAATACAGGAAAAGATATGAACAAACTAGTGCAGCTTCCTGCAAGTACCAACAACCCAGAGACCTTCAGCTAACATAGGGGCACGAACCTGAAAACAGGAAAGTTGGCAGAGGATGGGATGACTGAACATGAATACGGGCTAGTGAAAGAGGCAATTCCTTTCACAAGACCTCTGAGCTGCCTGATTCCTGGCAGGCATCCCATTCCCAAACATTTCACAATTGAATTAAGGGCACTTTATTCGCTCCAAAAGCAATTAAAAAGAAAAACACATTTAAAATATAGTTCTAGCAACAATAAGCAATTAGTCTTTGATAATTGTCCGTGTCTTCCTATTTAATCACTCTTTTGCAGTGGCCAGTATGCTGATGACAGATCCCGACTGGTCCGATTATTGTTCTTGCCAAATTGTTTCGAGTTCGTGTCTGCCCTTAACTCTGTGATGACGGACTGAAGATGCTGCAGCATCCCCATAGGACTCGCTTGCAAAAGGATTTTCCAACCTTGTTCATTTGGATTGAAAAAGCTTTCTTCCTCCAAATCAGTATAATGTTTATGTCCAATTTTAATCTCCAAATCTATCCTTGGCAGACACGTGATCAGCATTCACTTTCAGTGCCGCTTGATCTCATCTGTAAACATTTAGATGTAGTACAATCTTCTTCAATTAACTCTAAATACCAGGGTCACGCTAGCTGAAAAGAGAAGCATGAGCATGTCGAGTGCTCTGGGGTTTGACTGCCTCCTACTTTTACCTGGGATCTTAAACCAGCAAACCTGAATGCACATTAACCACAGATTTATTTAAGAAATGAGTTGTTCAGTTTAACCTCTCTGGTTTTGGTGGGAGTTATTTTATTTTGCACATGCCTTTTACGATAGACATCTCTCCTGCCCTGTGAAATTGCTGGCACATGGATGTCACCTGCTTCTCTCATTTCTCCTCTGGCAGCCAAGACAACTTGTCATTTGGTGATTTGCCCAATTTGCTATCAAAGTGAAAATAACTTCAGACTTTGTACTGCTTGTGTCCAGCCCTAATCTAAATGCACAAAGGCAGACCCCTAAAATTTTAAAATTCTCAAAGCTCTGTATTTCTAGTGAGCCTGAGCTCCTTTTGACTTCTTTTAAAATATTCCATGGCATAGCCTCAGCTTGCTTAAATAGTCTCATTTCTGAATGTGGGCCAACCCCTTTTTATCTATTCATCACAAGCAGATTTGAAGAAGACTTCTTTTGATTATCTGCTACACAGCAAGAAGGTCAGGCTGGCATACAGTGTATGCCTGTGTTTTGAAATTTCGTGATCCCAGGATTTGCATGCTATTTTAGGTTATTGAAAACTTTATTTCTATAGCTTGTCTGTGGCAGGACTACTTTCAGAGCATTCTTACCCTGCCTTGTGGGGGCGGGGGGGAAAGGAAAGGAAAAAAAGGAAAGAAAAAAGCCCTATATTACATTTAAACAAAGCTAATCCATACTAGGATATATCATATAACACTATTTTTTGTATACTGGCAGCTTTGTGCAAAACCACTGCAGGTCATGAATAACGTGGCTTAACCTACAGCTTACTGAAAGAAAATCACCTTATTCCTCACTGGTTGCAAATGAGACTTAAAATTTTCTCCTTTTTTCTGCCATTCTGCAATGATGGAGGAGATTTTTAAAGGTCTCATGCAACCTTTGCGAGAGTTTCTGACTTGCGGCTGAAAAGTTAACGGTAAGAAAAGAGCCTGTAGCCCTTACGTGCGGGGTTGGGAGTCTGATCTCAAAGCAGGTTTAGTCTAGACACTACGTAGATTGGAGACCTCCAGGGAGTGTTACCTGCTCTAGGAATCAGTGATAAGGGTGGTGATTGTGGCACATTTCCTATGGCGATAGTAGTGAGCTAGCACATGGTCGCAAAAGAAGTAATGCCTCCTTATGGCAGAGACACAAAACTAGGCTCCTGTACTCAATTCCGTGCATGCAAAGTCAAATATGTGCATTTCACCACACAATCTACTTACCTAAACTACCTGAATATGGCAATATGGAAGTGGAACCTGTTTTTCCGGATTTTCTATTATTTCAAGTGGAAACAGTATTTTCCGCATTATCCATTCAACAGGCACACAGTGGTGCTCTGGACTCTTACATAGATAAGGGATCATACTTTAAATTGCTAGTGAAACTAATCCTATGCGTAGTATAATTGTCATATTTGAGGAGTATTTGGGGCTGCTGTAGGATGAAATACACTCTTTACTGTCTGAAGCAGAAGGAACTCAAAGGCATATGAGAAGAGAGACAAGACAGTAGGTATTTCCATGCCCAGATGTACAGAGACATAGGGGCAGGATGCTTTAAGAAGGCAAAACAAGTGATACTGATTATTTAAAAAAAAAAAGATGGGTACATGACCCATTTTCCATGCTTGTCTTAAAAAAAGAACCGTGAAATCTTGCATGAGATGTCCAGGCCATAAGAATTTTTGTATCCTTGTAAAGCAGCCAAAGCCTGGTACAAGATAATATATAACCCCCTATTAACAGGCAGGTAGATGATTTACCACATTTCAGTAACTGTGTAAATATGAGCACTAGGACACTGAGCCTCACAGGCCTCCTTTAGCCCAACCACGATCGAATGCAATGAGCTGAGCTAAATGAGCGATATTAAACAACTCCAGGCACAAACGCTGTATCGCAGCACTTTATGTACAGGGAAGGCGTGACGTATGGTTACTAGACTACATGTGGCTAATGTCTACAGACCAGAGTTGCTCAAAAGCAGAGGTGCACGTTGAAGTGGACATATTCTTAATGAAGTTTCTTTGAATTTCAGTCACAGCATATTTCAGTCTAATGACTCTAAGTTGCTTTACTTACCAGTGGATTGAGCTAAATCTTTACTATTTTCTCTACGTATGTATCGTGGTTTAACCTGGCAGGCAGCCAAATACCACGCAGCTGCTTGCTCACTCCCCCCGCCGGTGGGGTAGGGAGAGAATCGGAAGGGTGAGAGTGAGAAAAACTCGTGAGTTGAGATAAAGACAGTTTAATAGAATAGAAAAGGGAAAATAATAATGATAATGATAGAATATACAAAATGAGTGACGCACAATGCAATTGCTCACCACCTGCACTGACCGATAACCAAGTAGCGATTGGTACTTCCTGGATCACGTTTACCATTCATATACTGAGCATGACATCACATGGTATGGAATACCCCATTGGCCAGCTGGGCTGGCTGTCCTGATTATGTTCCCTCCCATCTTGTGTACCTAGCTCAGTCAGTGGGCATGGGAGCTGTCCTTGGACTAGGAGGGCACTTAGCAACAACTGAAAACATCAGTGTGTTATCAACATTCTCCTCATACTAAATCCAAAACACAGCACTAGCAAGAAATTTAACCCTATCCCAGCCAAAACCAGGACAGTATGGTTAGTCCATTCTGCCACTTTTGCATTAAGACATGAGACAGCAATCCAAGTAGATGTGACTTGGAAACTATCAAGCCCTACTATGGTGCTATGACTTCTTTATTCTGATTACATCCTTCTACATCATGACCCATCTCAAAATCCCATTTGAACTGCACTAATAGATACATGTAGATGGAAGTTTTCAGTCATCCTCTGTGATACAAATCCATATTCTTCCTTGTTAGATAGGATATGAACACACAAATAACAATCAAACTTACTGAAAACAAGAAATCTTTAAGCCTAGAGTCATCAACCCAAACAACTTTTGGCCTCTCTCTGAGATCTTTCTCTTAATTATTTACTACTTGCTAAAACTGAACATGCTCAAAACCTAGCTCCTGAGTTTTTCATGAAGTCCTTTCCTTTCCATACCTGTCTTAATTTCAGAAATAAAATCACATCCTTTCCTGCCAATCTCGGCTTTCTCTTTCACTTGATCTCCTCTCATGACTCACACCTCCAGTCTGTGATTAAATCCTGATGCCACTTTCTACAAAACTTCTCCAAATTTGACCTTTTCACTCTGCCTACATTCCCAAACCCTTGCCTAAGATCTAATTGGATTATAAGCCTTAACAATTAAAATCTCTTCATCTCTGCTTTTGACACCTCCAAACTAGTTCCCTTCTATTCTACTGAAGACCTTGCTTCAAAGATCACCCTGTAGGTCTATAACCTGGCTATGTACACATGGCACCTTGCACAGACATCACTCCCAGCTTGTCTACTTTCTAGCTAGAGCAGTAGAGCTCAGCCCAGGATAAATCCCCACATACTGACTCAAGTTTTCCCGTGCAAGCTGAAAACTGTTGCTGAGGTCACACAGTAATACTGACAGAAACCTGCTATCTGACTGCTACAGAGGTGGCAAGTTGTGCTCATTGCTACCTATGGGCTACAACTTGCGTGCAAAACTACTTCTCTCCTATTACTCTGTCATACTATTTTCCCTATTCCTCTTCCCTGCTAACCTTTTTTTTCCATATAACATATATACTTCTATAGCATATATATACACACATACATATATATATATATAATACTAGACTATAAGCTCTTAGGGACAACAATACTCACGTTCCTTGGAGCTTAGCAGAACAATTTGTATGGCACCTAGAACTATGCAAACCTATTTTCCTGGGATTTCCAGCCAGCACTGCTAGAGAATTAGAAACAATAAAGGAAATAATCTTAAATAAATTAAAAATATCTATATCTGTATATCTCAAATCTCAAGGCGATCTGGTGAGGCAAGGAAGTGAGCACAGTTTTCCAAATGGGGACACTGAGACATTTTAGGAAGGAGTTAACCTGTCCTGCGAAGAGCAGTCAGGAGTTTTCACTGAGCAGAAATGAATGCATATGCTACCCAATAGAATTGAGAGGGGAAGGTGACTTCCAGAAGATAGAGAAAAACATCTTAAACGTAAGCTTTCAAAATCCATATGCTGGCTCATCAAGGTACCAACTCCTTATGGGAATAAGCCTTACACTAAACTGAACGTAAAACCTGAGGATTTATAGGACCTGCAGGAAGGGAGAGAGAGGATAAAAGGAAACCCAACCATAAGGAAAAGTAAATTGAAATAAAAATAATGCTATTTAAAGGAGAATTCTTTGATAAGAGTTAAAGTAAAAGCCTAAAACCCTTTTTTCCCCATTGCTGCATTTTGAAGGAATGGAGACCTCAGATATCGGCACGGTGAAGTGCAGAGAGGATGAAAACTTGGTGTTTAAATAAAACTACAAATTAAATATTGGGGGGGGAGAGGGGGAGAGAAAAGAAAAGAAACACTGTGTTCAGCTAGAGACAATAAAAAACCAAATCCTCTCTACACCCAAGGCTGCGAGCCATGCCTTGAGCTTCACCTGTC
>NW_009195404.1:0-10269 GCF_000690835.1 Fulmarus glacialis | reverse complement strand
ATTCCTGCAAACCCCTCGCCTTTTAATTGTCCGTTCGGGTGACAAAACCGTTCCT
This sequence comes from Fulmarus glacialis, assembly GCF_000690835.1. Taxonomy (NCBI): domain Eukaryota; kingdom Metazoa; phylum Chordata; class Aves; order Procellariiformes; family Procellariidae; genus Fulmarus; species Fulmarus glacialis. Next base: position 10,214 of record NW_009195404.1, on the reverse strand, counting down.
CACTCAAACCCTGCAACCGTGCTCCCGCCTGCCGAGCCGCCGGAAAAATGAGCAATGAGCAGGTGTCAAATTCTGTCCTTTTATCTTCAGCTTTTAAAAGACAGATACAATTATGGGCAAATCAGTGTAGTGCAGTGGCTGATTAGGTCTCTTTTCTAAGAATTACTTGCACAAGGCTCTGTGTGCTCCGCGTCCAGAGCTACCAGCTCATCTACAGAAACAGTATCGTGTCTGCTCTACCTTCTAGAGACCCACAGACGCATAAGCAGAGAAGAGAAATTATTAACTCCTCACCCTCCACAGCAGGCAAAGCAACACTGCATCGTCTGACAAGCTCTCACTGGTGCAATCTTTCAATGGTTTATATATTTCGAGATTACGTGTGTGTGTTTGATACGCATCAGTGGGATGCCTACGAAATGAAGAGAGGCTGTAAAGCATAGGAAGTTGACAAAGTTGACAAAATTGAAGATAAAAGTCTTCAAAATTCAACATATGGAAAGACTCTATGGCTTCCTTAGTTGTACCTCTGAGGTTATGTATCATTTTGTGGATTTACATGAAGTGGTGCTGACTGCACCTTGTTTCCTCCTACAAAACACAAACAAAAAATCCTCCCAAACCCCATCACCTCTGTAACTGCAGGGACCAGTTTTTAACTTTATAAAAATCCATGGATTTACATTACCTAGGGATCCGGCAAAAGGTATTTCATGGAGTTTTTATTTGTGGTGCAGGAAAAAAAGAGTAGGGTTTTTTTAAATTTAAAAAAAAAAAAAAGAGGCAAAGGAGAAAACCAGCTTTTGCTGTTTTGAACTGATCCAAGAAATGAAGCTACCCATTTCACACGAAAAGGCAACTTTCCTTGCAGTCTTAATACAAAGACTGAGAGCGCGTGTCAAGGGGTCCTGGTTGCCACCCCAGCCCCAGAAGCAATTCTGCCAAAGCAAAAGCCCTGGCAGGGCAGTATTAAAAAATGTCTCCTGATGCCGTCTACATCGTTGCTGCTGTTTGGACGAGTGTAGCCTCCAAACCTTGGATATGGGATATGCCCCTTAGTGCTAACTTATCAACCCTACATCCAAACCCAGAGAGGTTTTATGTGTATCCTCATTATGTAAAACAGGAGAGGAGAGAGGATCATTTTGTCCTGATCCTTTCTAAACTCCTAAAGAAGTAAAAGTTTTCAGTGCAAGGGAATATTTTTTTTTCCTGAAATTTTCAGGTCTCTAGCAAGAGTTTGGGCTATGTTTTTCCACAAAAATTTTTGAAGTAAGAGAGTGAAGAAAAGCTTATGAACTGGTTGGAAAGTATATAAAGCAAACAGTGACATATAATGGAAACTTCCCAAGAGCATTTGTGATTTCAGCAAGTATAGGGCATTGGGAGTTAACCACTCTATTATGTGGTTTGTCTTTTCCAGCATTAATTTGTGAAAAAGTCTATCTTTCATGCACTTACAATCCAAACAAAAGAACAAATTAAAAGAACTAAGCACACAAACCATGCTGGGCAATAGAGACTCACAGCCAAACACTGCCAGTAATCTATATTCACATTGTGTTATATGAACTGACCCAGAATTAACTATGGCTGCCCTCTCCTGGAAAACTCTCTAAAACAAATGAAGTTCTCTCTCATCCATTTCCACTAATGGCATTAGCATGCTTAGTGGCAAGACCACAGGAGAACATGACAACTGGTTAAACAGCTACGAGGAAGCAGTAACAAGCGAGAATGGAATTGAACTATTTTTCCATAAAGGTCCCGAACAGGTATTATAGTCCCCCTCGTAAAGCTGGGTGTACACCTGAGCTCACTCAGAGAATACAAACTACATGGTTCCTAGCTCAAAGTTTCAGAATGGATGTCAAATGTCAGCTCAGTGCTGGCACCAGGCTCAGCAGATCGTAATGCAAGAGCCTGCTGGTATGTGTTTGTGCACATCCTGAGCACTCTTACTTCACTCTTCGACTAAAGATGGTATTCCCAGACGATCTGAGAATAAATGAGGATGGGGCAAGGAGGAGATAGCCACTTGCATCACATGCGTGGGGAGAAGCGGAGGACATCCAGCCTGACCTAGCATAGGTGATTCAAAGAAGAGATGCTTTCAAGGACGGGAGAAGGTGCAGCCAATCTTCACAGATGTTAGTATGAGTCAACAAAACGTCCCGACCCACAGTGTCAGACGTTATTGCTGGAATACAATATTAGTGCATGTGGCTTCAGCCTCCTGTCCATAGCTATACAATCACCTGTTACTATACCATTCATGGGCCTTTTCTCTGAAGAGATTTCTTGCTTGAGCCCACTCAATAAGAATTTCTTAAAATCCTTTCTTGAGAAATGACAGACATCATAAGACGGTAATTTGGGAAGATCACTGGCCAAATCCCAGTTATTACTTCTTCCGTAAAGGTATCACTGTGGTTCCTGAGCCATATCTAGTGATAAAAGCACATAGTAACACACTAATATGGTAGAAGCAGGATGAGATTTCATGAGATTTAGATACCAAATTGGTCAGTAGAGTATCCCTGATCAAAACAAACAAAACGAAAATCAGAGGTGAAAAATTACTCACCTTCATGAGAAGTTTGACTTTGAAAGGGTTCTAAAAACAGCATCAATCTTAAGTAGGATTCAAAGTAGGATAATCTGTTAAAGTGAAGCATCTCATTCAAAACTAGAAAAAGCATTTAAAATCCATAAAGTTAAGTTCGAGCATTTTAGAAACTCAGTAGTAAATATTTACAGATGTAGAACTTTGCTATCTTTTCTTCCCTGTTTTCCTCTCTCTCCACATTGTTCCTGACCATTTCTTAATGTCTTTTGCACTTGCCTCTGACAGCAACCACAGTGTACCAGGCACTGTATGAAAACAGGCAAAATCTCTGTCAAATAATCACTTTGTCACGTAATGACCACTGAAATCTCCATGTACGCAAAGAGCCCTTTCAGATGCCACATTCAATTTGCCTCAGTGAAAAGTAGCTGTAATAGAAAGCAGATGCTCCACAAGAAGTTTGCCAGCTGTTGAAGTGACATGCAGATGTTGAGCACACTGAACTCCAAACATTCGACCTTTCAGTATAAAGGGAACTCACTCCCTGTGTTAAAAACACTGAGCCAGGATCTTTGCTACCATAAAACACAATAAAGTTAAAATTACTCTAAGGTTTCTTACTCCAGTACAGAAGCAACAAACCCACAAAACAAAACACTGAAAAATTATAGAAAAATAGTGGAGAATTGTCTTTGACAGGAAAGATCAATTCCAGTTGTCTTTAATGACCTGAATCATACAAAACCCAACCGTAGCATCCATCCTCTTCTTTTCCCAATTTCATTTGTAGCTAGGCTCCATCTTTACATTCTGGAGCGTGGCAGCCTCAAGTAAAAAATGGTTTGTAAGAGCAAAGTCCATTTCCTCTGACACTTTCCTTTGAGATCTAATTTAAATTAATATCACTATCTTCTCCTAAAAAGTAGTATAAAAGACTAATAAAATTGTTAATTACTCGAAAATCAGGCAAGCTTGACCTACTCTTACTTAATTTAAGTATTTGTCTAAGAAAAGAAGCCAGTATCTGCCACAGTGTGCCAACACTTGTCATTAATAACAATCTGAAAATCAACTTCTTGAAGGGGGACACTAGCTGGAATTGAATATTCTCTCACATCAAAGAACAACTACCAGTAAAGACCAACGGGACATCTATTGGCACTTACGAGTTTTATTTATTTTTTAACATCTCAAAGTCATTCAGCAGAATGGACTGCTGTCTTTACCATCCCAAAGCACCTCATTAAACGAGTGAGTTAATCAAGTATATTCTGCTAATGAGAAAACATGATTAAAAAAGTTCAGAGAAGTGAGAATGAGGCAAAAATTTAACAGAGCAGTCAACCTCTTTCCAACCTAGGAACATGCCTGTGGTTCATAAAATGTAAGCTGTAGTTTGGTTAATAAAATAAAAGCTGCAGTTATGTCTTCTGTGAGTAAGCAGTAATTAACCTGGTCAAAAATCCATGGGGATACTTTCTGATAGGGATCCATGGGGATAATTTCTAATAATTTTTTTTCCTGCCTACACTTTGATGGTCTAGAAAGGAAAGGTATTCCAGCTTTATGACACATAAGATAACTGCAATTAATATACATGACCTGTACATTCATTCTTTCTGTATGGCTTTGGCATTTGGGCCTCCTGCATTTGTTTTAGATTTGGTATTAGGACCTTGCTAAACTCATGATATGTATAATTATCCATGTATACATCCACTCGGTTTATAGAGAAATACATGTAATCACTCACTCCAGGTAATCAGGTTCATAGTTAAGATGACAGCTAATTGATTAACTATTATTTCCTGTGGCTATCTACATATACAGCTACATCATACACTTTTTACCATGTCAGCTTCCTTTGCTCATTGACCCACCCATCTGAGAGTCACTGTAGCATTTCAAATCTTGGGCGTTTTTTATATATGCCTTGTCCATCCCTGTCCACAGCTCACTAAGTATAGAATTTTCTTCCAAATTATGCCTGTCCAGAAGGACTCCATCCTGTGCCAGTAACAGCTTTTTTATGCCTAAAAGTACGAGGTCTAGTTATATCTAGAATATTTCTACTTGACACTGAGATGGAAAAAAGTCTACGTTTGCTCAGTCAGTCTTTCCCCTGGAAATGCAGTATTTCACACACATATTTTCTCGTGCATTGTGAATCCATGGAATCACAATACTCCAACAACAAATCTAAATATTTGAAAGACATCATGGCAAAATCACTTTGGAAAAATCCATCTGAGATCAGCACAAGGTTCATTTTCTTGCAGCCCGCGGAAATACTTACATAAATCTTTGTTCTGTGATCTGATTTGCCTGTTAATAACACTGAGCAACAATTTACCTTACCTAGACCTATCATCCTACCAAAACAATCCTAAATATTTGAATCCTCTATGAGAATACGCATTGTGTGGGACTGGGGACTGTAATCTTCTCTTGGATCATTTGCAAGCACGGCTCTTTATTGCTTGGCCATAGTGTGAATTGCCATCAAAGCCAGCAAACACCACTTCCCTAACTGCCCACTCGCTGAGCCCTGGGTAGAATAAAAATATGACAGAGACTTTATTGAGAGCCCTGGAAAACCACCTGCCATCTTTGGCTCTGACAGCTGAGCAATTTCTGCTGGGCAGTCACATGAATGGCCTTTCTGTCGAGATTTCCAAGGGAGAACAATACAGCTGTTAATTAGTAAAATAGCTCAAGTTTGTCTGCAGGTTGTTTATACTAATGAGCAGAGCTGGTATTATGATTGTTGCTTTTCAAGTTACCGTACCGCCTTGCAGAAAGAGACCTGTAGCAAAGAAGATAACGGTGATTATATGAAATGAGTCCTAACACTTCTGAAATGGTTATTATTCAAAAAGATCGCTCGACTTAGGGGGAGACAAAAATTCCTAACAATTGGTTTACTTGTCTGGTTGGTTTCTCTTATATTTCTCTCCTTTATCTTCACTACATAATTGTCACAGCTCTGTTAAATTGGCAGCACTCAAACGGATGCCTCAGAAATCGTTCCCTACTTAAAGCTGATATCACATATCTAGCATACCAAAAATCAGTGATCAGTAGACATTAGACAATGGTTGGGCTCAAAGAAAAAGACTCAAAAGAGCTTAACTAAAGTGGCAAAATAGCCTGGCTTTATTTCCTAGACCATCATTCTGGTCGTATTACACTTCCATCGGATCCTGTCCCTGAATGCCTATTCCCCACTGCAAAAAATGTCGCAGTTGCTACTTCTGATGGTCCTTAGAGCTTGCCCCCATCTCCGTCCATGACCACGGCCTTGTTCTTCCTCACACTCTGCTCTGCCACCAAGGTTGGTCTCAAACACTCCTTCCTCTCCAGCCTTCTCCTAAAATGCCAATTATACATGTGATGGCCTCTCCAAATAAGACCACTAGGTAGCAATGCGACCTTACTTCTTACTGCAGTTCCAGCACAACGCTTTTGGGGACACTGCTAGAAGATAACGGCTTGGGAGGTGACCAGAAGAAATGACCACTATTTCTTTTTCTGGCCATTGCACACACTTTCACAGTAGAGTTTTCTCAGATTTTCTCTCCCAGGCTTGCAGATCAAGCGTTTTGCTCACTTCTTGCACCTGCCTCAACTTCCCTGGGGCAGCAGAGATCTCTGCCATGTGCACATGTAGTGCTCACAGTCAGGGTGCTCAGATCCCAGCACATCCAGGTGCTACCACATTACACTTTCATCATCACAATACAAGTTTCCAGTGAGAATCAAACTCAGCCCTTCAGAAAGGCACATCTCTCAAATTAACTATCAAAATTCACTTTTATCGTATTATTCATGCCACCATAGCTATTCAAGGAAGAGAGCTTTTATTCTGCATTCTGCTTTTTTTGTCTCAAAAATAATATTAGCAATGAAAATAAACCAGTCTTACTAGTTGTTTGGGTAGCAAGGCAGAGAACAGTCATAGCACTTCTCTGCCCAGTAGGTAGAGATGGAGAAAAAACAAATCTCTGGTGGCTTCTTGGCTCTATTGGAAAAAAGCTACAGATGCCTCTTGCAGTACAGCTTTCTCAGGTATATTCAAATACAGCATACTTTCTTCTCCATAAATTCTTTCCAGTCCCACTGAAAGAGCTGGATAAAGCAAAGGAGGATAAATAGCCAAAATTTAGATTGAAAAGAGAGGTAATCTCCAACTGTAAGTCTATGCTCCATCTATAGTAATTCTTCTAATTTATCCAGCCTAGTTGCAACTTCAAAATAATGAGACTTTTACCATATCCTCTAGGAAATACCTTCAGAGTTTAATAGATCTTACTGTTAAGGCTCCTTAAGTCTCAGTCTAAATGTTCCCATCTTCACTTTATCCCATTACTCTTAGTTACAGCCTACAGTCTAGCCTCGAAATAATTCCACTCCCACATGGGGTTGGTATCCTTCTAATATGTCCAGCCTCCACTACCCTCTGGCATAGGAAGACATTAGAAAAATACGCTAGCATAAATTAAAATTGTCAGAAAAAACAATGGATGTCAGATAATTTAAAAATAAATACAATTAGATCAGTTAAAAATGGAGAAGGCCTATTAGATTACTGAATGCATCCCTGAATACAGGATGTCTTAAATTAATCTGATAGTAAATGTGATCTAAGCCAAAAGGTCAAGAAGAATCTTGCATATCTTCTTTAATTTAGAATTTCTTGGCCTTTACACAATATGTCGCAAAATGCTAATACAGCAGCACCTCAAGGTGTGTTATTTTTTTATTTCTCAAAAACCGAGTTAATTACTTTTTTTTAAGAAAATGATGCACTTCGTCTTACAGCAAACTTATCCCCAATGTGAAGATCTTGGACAGGACTGAACTAAAGTTACCTGTCAAGCCTCTGCCTTCTTCAAACTGAGTGCAGAGGGAAATATTGCTGTGCCTGTCTGCAGTCAGGTAGAACTGCTGCATCCAACCTCATTTCAGCTGCAGTTTCAACAATCACACATGGGAATGCAGTACTGGAAGAATATTTGATTGTGTTTGTTTACCAACAGTGTTGATGCCAAGCAGTTTTGCCTGGCAAAAAAAAGATGAAATTTGATTTTTAATAATACCACAACTTTGATAGGAGCTGTGTTAGAAGAAATACCATTTCAGGATATCAGAAGACAGATGGTCTAAATGAAACAGCAATACATCAAAATCTCAAATCTGTAAGCCTTGTGAAAGTTATTTTAAAGGGAACATAAACTTAAATACATAGTCCAAAAGTTAGACCATGTAGCATGACTCTGATCACCAGCGGCCCCACTTCAGTTAGGTTTTCTTTTTGTTTTCTTTGTGGTTATACCTGAATTAGCTTAAGATCTAATAATTTCATTTTTTCAACAGAGGACCCTCAAGGAAGAACAGTAAAATTGTTCGTAAACTGTTTAAACCAATAAACCACAGTTAATCTCCAGGTTAATATCTAACAAGCGACAGTCTGCTACAGTCTGTATTTACTTTTAAACATTTGTCTTAAGGACTGAAGAGTTGCCTTGAAAATATCAGACATCTCAGTCTAGAATGAACGACCTTGATTCATAAATCTAGATTCAAGAAAGCATTTTCTTGTAACAAAACTCTTCATTGTTGGGCCAATTAAAAATAGATTCAAGAGAAAATAAGGTTCCTTAGCAACTTAAGCAAAGCAGGAAAAGCCAGTGTCATTGCTAACCACTAGGGGAAAACCAAAGCGCATTGTCTCTTTGCTAAATTACCTTGCTTTATTTTATTACCAGCCTCTTCAGGCCTGTTACATGAGACATATTTGTTGACATATGTAAACGATTTCAGTAAGGACGCTCTCATTCTGCTCACAAGGCATAGAGAAAGCAAGGCTGAGTTCAGGTCTTCCCATTTGCCTTGTTCCTGGAAAACTTGAGGCACGATGGGCTTCTAATGCTGAGTTGGACCTTATGTTCTCCCTTTTGTACAAGCAGCACATAAGAAGACATTTCAGTTTCATTTCTAAACACTCAAAATGTGTAAAGTAATGACTTCACCTGTCCTGAAAGATTAGAGGACATCCCACTTCTAAACCACAATACAGTATTGACAGTCTAGAGAAAATATCATTATGTTTTGCTTTGTGTTTAAGATGGTCATTGCTTTGGTGTTCTCGTTTTAAGACACCATGAACAGCAAGCACTTGAATAACAATATTCTGTTTTTTAAAGAAAAACTAGTGTCTACAGCAACAATTATGACAGCTTTTACTTGGAGACCGCAATGAAAGAGATCTGCTAGATTCTGAATAAAGAAAAAGCCTTTTATTCATGATGATAAAAGCCTACAGTGTCCAGAATATCTTTTAAAAAACAGAAAAGCTCTTTTTTTCAAGATATGCTTGACAGACTGTAGCTGGAAGGATATGCCCCAAACACGAGTTCAGATGCTCACCAATCTTTGGAAAGTCAAAGGGACCAACTCAGATTTCCTGAATTTTAATGCAGGGCCAATTATTTTTGCAGCCAACCCTTAATGTTTTGGCATAATTTTGACAGCAATTCCAACTCTTTTGATTCTGATTTTGCAAACAGCATCCTGAGTCATGGGCTGTGTTTAAGAAGCTGCATTCACTGTTGCCACACACTGCAGGGAAACATCCGAAATTTTTTTTTTTTGTCACCACGAGTTAAGTGATTGTTATCTTCATATCAAGGTGAGAACTTAAAAGTCTCAAATATGTGTATGATCTTACAGACTCTGGGGAGAGTCTAACTGGCAAAAACAGTTCGGAATGGCAAAGAGACCGCAAAACAGTGGGAAGAATCCAGCCACGAGTCTGTTTTATGACAATATAGTTTAGAATTTTGCAAATATTTATCTTCACTTCTGCTGGGCAGCCAGGTTGAACCGGGTTTTGTATTTAATTATTTATGTGAATTCTATCTGGAGAAAGGGGGGGAAAAAAAAAGCCCTGCTAATACACAGAAGCGCTGCCATCCTATATATCACAGCGGTTTCTGTCTGTGAGAAGTAGCATGTTTCTTGAATTTGTTCCTAATCTTTCTTAAGAGAGAAAGATGACTGCAACACATTGCCAACAGACCAAAGCAGAACTGTGCTGCTGATACGTGTCCCTTCTTTGTGCAGCATGCAACAGCTTTCCTCCCTTACTATACTGTATATATAGCATCGGCAGGCTGAAATTTTGGTGAACAGAATGAATCTACTAAGCCCTGGAAATGACAGTAATGTTTTCCATCACCTGCTGGATAAAAAAAAGGTTACTTTGCTTTGGTGTCTTTCAGTAGCATTTTGTATCATTAACCATTAGACCACAAGGACTGATGGGAGAGAAGCGGGCAGTTCATGCCTTTCTCCTATCTTTTTGCCTGTTTTCCAGGGGATGGTTGCCTTTTCATCCCCCTCCTTCGCAAAATAACTAGCTGTGTTCTGCCTGTCTGTGGCTCAGGCTTCAGAGTCATTTTTAGATGTTACGTGAAGGCACTTACACTAAGTAGCTCATCAAATGAAGGGTTTAATAATTAGTATGAACAGGGTATCTAACTATCACTCCAGACTTGGAAGGCCAGCCTTTGTTTTTTTATCATCATAGCAGAAAAGCATAATCTGGTATAATTATTATTATTATTAATTATTATTACTATTA
>NW_009195403.1:61643-67637 GCF_000690835.1 Fulmarus glacialis | reverse complement strand
CCCCTATCTTTCAACAGAAATATCTCTGCTATCATAAGATTATACTAGCCTATGCCTTCACAGTGTTAATTGTTAAATATAGCTTTATAGGCTGTATGCAATTTTCTTTGCAAAGATTTCTTGTGCGGTCACAGTGAACGACTTTATATACATTAAAAGAAACGTGCTAGGAGAAGATACATTATGATTTCAGTTTGCAGTTGAAAACCTGGACTTGAGGTAGAATTTGTGTTGTGCTTTGAATGGAAGAGTCCACTCTTATGAATCTGCGAAACGTGGCAGTAGTTAAAAGGACACCGACAGACATGTAGACTAAGCAGTGACCTGAACTACAGTTTAAGGACTTTTCTTCATTTAACATAAGCTGCATAGCCCAGGAGCCATCTGTCATTTGAGCTGGTGAAAGTGTTTATTTCACCAATCTTTTTCTTTTTTTTTTTTTCTATTTTGTGTAAAGAGGCAGATTTAGTAAAATCAAAACATTTGAAGAATGCGTTTTGCCAAATCTTTCCTGAACAAATGTAAACATTCCAAAAATTCCCTGTGACTGAGTTTGACACATTTTTAAAATGATATGTTGTCATTTGGGAACTGGAATGATTTCTCATTTCAGCAAAACTTTTCATTTTATTTATTGTCATTAGAAAAAAAATATAGCCTCAAACTCAAACCAAGATGCACTGGTTTTCTGGAATCCAAGGGTTTTCACAGGAACTTTTTTTTTTTTAAAATTCATTTAATTAAAAAAAAAAAAAAAATTAGGCTTTCCTATGTGCGAACGTCTAGTAAGCCAAAGGAATGATGTTTTCATCCTGCTTGACAACCAGTTAACAGTTTCACTTCCCCTTCTTCCACATGGGTAGGCATGAAATGTAGGTGTTAGACCGGAGGAGTTTCTTCGGAGCTCTCTGTGACATGACCATGGGCTAATTGACCTTGAAAGCAAGAGCCTTTGACTAAACGGTGGCATAGCTGTGGAAATCTTCTCAAGTTGGTGAGACAATTGCGTACAAGGATGGGCAGATTCGGTAGCAGCTACTTTTTCTTTTATTAACGTGTTAATTGATGACTGCAGATTGACAAAATTGTATTTTTGTATTTTTTCTTCCTCTTGCTTTCAGTAACTGCTGCTTCTCCCCCACGTCCCGTCCCCCCCCAAAAAAAAATTAAGAAGGGTTAAAGTTATGTTAGGATTCTGTGCCATGGATAAAATCCAGGCCCCTCCCCTGCGACTTCAAAGGGGCCATTTGCAGTGGAATGAGTGTCATTTGGTGGTGGAAGCAGGAAGCTATTTGGGCAAGAGGCACGACATAAATGAGCCAAGGAGCAGCGGGGCGGGGGGGAAGCAGGACTTGAGGACTGGTGCAAAAGTCCTTCCACCTCTGGGAGCACGCAGGTTATTTCAGCTGCTGGGATGCAGCAGACAATTGCGGGGCGCTTGCTGCCATCCTGGAAGGGGAGCTCGCTTCTCTGCGCCCTCCTGCCCTGCAGCCCCCATAAACACTGAGCATGGGCACATGGGCTGATGTTCGGCGTTCGAAAGTAGACAGGGGACCATCACACTGAAACTAGGAGTAACCTAAAGTTCTCTTCTCTCGGGAAAATCTGGCTTCACCTCCTGCTCTAGTTCATATGATTCTGAAATAAGCCACAGAGCCTCACTTGCTCTCTCTGTAGCTTAGTGAGCAGAAAAGAAAAATGCCTTTCCTTCCCACTGTGAAATGAACCTTTACTTTCATAAAGACAGAAAGATGTAGTCCAGTCACATTCATTGTTGTGTGCAAAAAAGCTCACTTTATGCCATTTCTTGGTTCTCACTGTTGTCTTTGTGTGCAAGTTTTTTGGGTGTAACTTACTAAATTTTTGCTTGCCTTGGATTCCTGCAGGCCTCATTTGGATACAATGCATACTTGCCTCACTTCAGTTCCTGTAGACAGTGATGTATTTGATCTGCTGGCCCGAGATATGCATTTCTTTTAGAAACCCTAATGTAAACACTGGAAGTAGTTTATAGCTGCAAATCAGCATCCAATGGCAATGATGATTTAAGACTATGAAGAGGTGGCATAAAAAAACCCTCTCCAATCCAACTCAGAGTCTTAAGGTGGTTCTCTATTCTTTTCCTGAAGCTACAATTAGAAATACTGTAAAAAGAGCTTCTGTTTTTTTTTCTTATATTTTTCTTCTCTCTTGTTTTCTTTCTTTTTTTTCAGTTTTGGTCAAGCACAAGGAAGTGCATTTCTGCTGTGCTGACTTTTTTTTCTGCCCAGCAGACTTGGAGCTGAAACAGTCTTGCTGACAGGATTCAATATGAGGAAGTTTTGCAACATAATTTACAGCTGGTGTAAAACTTCTCGGTGAATGTCAGAAGGTAACTGCTGCGATAAACTAGTTAGGTATTGTTGGGCATATTATCTGAGCAAGATGATTGCCCCCCAAACAAACACTTCATTTGGTTCAGAAGTCTTTCAAGGCATCCACCCTAATTGTTAAAATCTACCACTTGATGAGCAGAGTTAGTTTACGTGCTCGTTAAAGAAGTGGTAGAGACAATCCTTGAGAATTGCATTCTATTTCCAGAGGTCAGCTTCAAATAAGAAGTAATGAAGCTCTTCTTTTTGCTTTCCAAATAAATTTGTCCAACATCCTAAAAATCTGAAATATTTAATAGAGTGACACAGAAATGAGGGTGCTGTGTTTTGTTTTGTTTTTAAAAAGATTTGAAGAGTGAAACCTGCTTTTTTACATCTTGTTAGCACATTTCACTGTAGTTGGCAGTTTGGCAACAGATGAAAAAATCTGTGTTTGTTTTAGCTGGCAAGGCTGCTCAGTATATTGGCCTGAGCAGTGATCTGAGCATCTGGATACCTGGAGTTTATTCCCAGCTATGCCACTGCTCTGCTGAGCGACCCTGAGCAAGCACCTCTCTTTGCCTCTTTGCTGCCTGCTTCCCTCCCATATAGTTTCTCTTGTCTAGTCAGCTGGTGAACACTTGGAGCAAAGGCTTTCAGGAGATTTTTATCTGTACAGCACCTAGCACAGCTGACTCGTATCTCACTTGGGATCTGCGGGTGCTTGAGTCATGCAAGCAGTAGCAACAAAAATAATGATGCCGTGAATCAGCATAGCTCTATAGAAGCCGATTTACACACAAAGCAAAAGGTCTGGCCTACAGTCTTGTTTCATTGCATTTGTGAGAAGAGAATGAAGTAAAAGAGAAATGGATGTTTCCTTTTTTCTCCTTTTTTGTGTTCTCAGAGAAGAAGAGACTGGAAAAAGTGAATCTCTGGTTAGCTAGGATGCAGCTGAGGAACACTGTGCCCTTTCCTGTGGCTCTTACTGTGTGTCCCTGCAGTCAGTGGAGTCAAACCAGAGGAAAGTATTGTTTTTTCACCCTCCTAGACAGAACAGGAGCAGAACAAAACCAGGGACGTGGTAGAAGATACAGCAGTAGTAAACAGAGTAAAGAGCCAGTGATTGTTTCAGTGTCTCTGTCGTAGCCAACATGCTTATTTGAAGGTGTGGTTGAAACTCCTACAGCTGCTCCTGGAGGTAAGCGGGTAAGCAGCTCCTTCTGCACTTCCGAGGGGCAAATTGCTACTAGTACAGAAAAAGTAGACAAAAAAACCCCTAGGAGGCATTGGCTAATACTATTCAGATAATCAATATGGTTGTTGCTTGTGATAGCCAGCACATTCACTATTTTATTTACTCACCCTTCCTCAAAAGGGTTTTGAGTCCTCCACATACTCTGTTTTGACAACAGTTTTACTGCATTGACTGAAGCCGAGCTACTCGTTCGCATGGGTATGAAGGAAAGACAAACCAGGCCCAGAGCTGAAGGTGTGGGTGTAATTATAAGCGATCAGCAGTGTTTTCCTAATCTGCTTTTCTTTGTTGCTCTTTTGAAAAGTATGAGCAGTACAAGTGTTTGATACTTACCGCATGGTCAGTGTTGGCAGATGAATGTTCTCATCTCAAGTGCCGTGTCCTTGTAGCAGCATTAAGCCCACGTTAGCACGCTTCCTAAGACATGCTAACTTTGCTGGCAGGCAATTTTATACTTCTGCAACTCAGAGTGAGGGGTGAGTGTGAAGAATGGATGACGCTTCACGAAAATAAAAACTGCTCTGTGATCTAAACTGAATCCTGAAGGCTTGGAGGGTTATTTCCTCAGTTCACCCCGAGCACGTTTTTCTTGAGCTGTAGACTTAATGCAGATACCTAAATAAGCAATTAGTGCTTCAAAAGTGTTGTGTCTCAAATGGTTCCAGTAGGATTTGCTGGTTCACTATTTTTAATTAACTGATAAGGGCTTGGAAACCTAACTCTAGGCAATTATTCCAGAAAACTTTGGATAATATCCTGTAACAATATTAATTATTCAGAATTAACAATCGACTATTCAGTGCAAATTTGGAGGATGTGCGGTAAACAAGATGTGAGTTCACATTCGGAACAAGTACCAAAATATAATATTTGTAAACATGGTATGCTGTCATGTTCTTAAAACTATATTAATAGAAGTAAACTAAATTTTCCTAAGTTTTCACCGCTTTATTCTGCAGATTTAGTATTCTTTCAGTGTAGGCTTTTTATAATAACATGTACACTGGTCCTTTGCTATACTGTGTTAGGAATCGAATGTTAAATTACAAAGTATATTTACAAAAAAAATTAAAGTTAAAATCAGTAGTCAAATTAACCAACTGTGGTCCTCCGTGACTTGTTAACCCTGCTTTTTATATGCTTGGTCACTTGCAGTCTATTTTACTAATTCAAAGAATTCACAACACGTCTCTCAGTCATTTCCAGGAATTTGAAAGAGCTCGTTTGTTTATTCTTACTTGCAACAGGCATCTCCACAAAATTCTTCAAAATATACCAAGGACTTTTTCTCCTCTGAAACAAAACTTTAAGCACCTAAAAATAACAATCCTTTTTTATGGGCTAATTAGTGCATCAAATTATTGCGCAGGCCCTTTATCTGAGGCTTTGGGTAAAATCCAAATGGAAATGAGCTTGGCCGGTGCATTTTAACCTACATTTGTCAGCCTCAGAAAGTCACCATGCGATTTAGCCCAGTTGGCAGCTCTGGTTAAGAGACAAGCAGGGCTGGCATAGCTGAGATGCTTCAAGCGGGGAAGACCGTAGCACTTTGACAGTACCGCGAACACACACTTTCACTGCGTTTCCTGCTCCGTCTGTGCTTCCAGTCCCTGCTCTCGCTCCCGCGCGGGCAGGAACATCAGGTGCGATTCGGTTATTTGACACGTACAATAAAACCGCTTTTCAGGAAAGCAGTAAAATCCCCCTGAACACGGACATGCTATGAAATTAATAATAGTCCACTTCCGAAGCAGAGAAAGGATTCACCACTTGCTCCCATTATTTACAGCTGGTGGTATGCCAAGCCGAGTGGTGCTCAGGAATCCCTCTGGCCAGCGTGGCCGCCCCAGGAGGCCATTCCCAGGTACAGAGCCATGCCGAGGCCGGCGATGTGACAAGTAGTGTGAGCACAGCGACAGATGTGCCTTGTTGGAGCTCCTGGTCCGTCGGGCATGGGCGCTGCGATGCAAGCACAGGAGTAAGGGTAGTGATGGTTTGATTGCTTTGGCTGCACCCCAGGACA
Organism: Fulmarus glacialis; assembly: GCF_000690835.1. NCBI lineage: Eukaryota > Metazoa > Chordata > Aves > Procellariiformes > Procellariidae > Fulmarus > Fulmarus glacialis. Next base: position 62,005 of record NW_009195403.1, on the reverse strand, counting down.
GCCCTGATGTGGAGATACCGTATCTCAAGGATCCATCCTGTTACCGTAAAATAAATAAACAAAACAGGGTATTTTAGGCTGTGTAGCCATTGCATCACAGGAGCAGCCGGAGAAAAGGTTGTGTCTCGTGCCAGCCACGGAAGAGAGGGCTTAAGCAAACAAAACAAACTTTTACAAATTCTGCCCTAAGCCACAATTGCATAAACTCTGTGAGATATCAGAGAGATTGTAGAAATTCCCTCTTCGGTTACAAATCAATACATTTTGTTCATTTTTTCCAGACACCTGATCTCAAGATCCATGGGATGTTGTGCATCTCACTGACAGCACAGTCCTTGATAAGCTTGATAACTCACAATAAA
>NW_009195403.1:23215-61612 GCF_000690835.1 Fulmarus glacialis | reverse complement strand
AAGCGTCAGGAAAAAAATAACTGTCAAGCTCACAAGGCCAGGATGAACGTCACTAAAGAATGAGGTGGTGAGGAGATGAGGCGCAGCTTTGGGAAACAGCTAATAAACCTTTGAAAACGGCTTATTTATTTTTAAGAGCTGGAGGTGAATAATATCAAAACCTAACGCTATTAATAAATTATCTCTCATTACTCAAGGGAAGAAAACAGGTCCTGTGCAACTATATTTTCTCAGAAAAGAACTGCAGATAAGTATTAGGTATTTTATGACTTGTAAAATATTTAGAAGAAAAAATTTGTGCCTTATGTTTCTATTTGTCACTGAAGATTCATAAATAAATTAATACGATTTTTTTTTTAAAATTTTTATGCAAACTCTGCAGAATTTTGTCACACTCTTAAAAATGTCTTACAAAATGCCCATGGAATATACAAGGACATTTTCGTTGACAAAATATAATTAGTCCTTCTTACTTATTTTTAATGGATCCATTTTTTTCCACTCTGGAAATATATTTCAGGAGACATATTTAGTCTCATACAAAACAGTAAGAAGATATTCCCAAAAGCAGAAAAAAAAAAAATAATTTATTGTTATGTAGAACTATCCTTGAGGGAGTTTCCAAGGTTTCTTTTATTTTCTATTAAAATCCCTCAAAAGAAATAAAAAAGAAATTCTGCTATGTTTTGATATGATAGAAGTTGTCTCTTCATATTTAATGCCAAAATATTTGAATAACCAGTTTATGCTGAAGTAGAAAAATAATACTGACTGCTGTATTTCTTTTAATAGCTACCAAGCACATGCAGGTTGAGCAGGTTTGGCATACAAATGGGAGATGAAAGAGAGAAAATAAAAAAAAAAAAATTAAAAGAACAACAGTATTTATTGCTTTGTCTCGATTCAATGAGGGCACAAGAAACCTAATTTTTGAAGGAAGTGTTTTCATTATTGTTTCACTTTTTTATTAAATTCCATTAAAAAAACCACCCTGAAAATAACATTTCCTGTTCAGCAAATTACGTCTTCTAGTCAGAAGTCTTGCATTTGGCAAAAAATGTATTTCTCTCCCACTTATACCCACTACTGTTTTTCTCTCACGTAACACAGCCAAGACAGCTTGGATTGATTTCCTTGTTCATTTCTCAACTTCATTGAAAATGTCAGTGCAGGGTTTATTTAGTTAACATCTCCCTCCCAGGACCAGCTACTTTAAAAAGCACTTGTCAGTAGAGTGCTTGAAAGAGCTGGATTAAGGCAAGCTAGATGTTACTGCTGAGATGGTCAGGTAGCTCTTATCAGAGAACAGGCACTTTTTTCCAGATCCTTGACTTTTTATAGTACTTCCACATTCCTCACTCCTTACATTTTCTCCGCAGTCAGGACAGTGCAGCAGTGTGGGGGCCATCCACAGGGAGTGGGGGATTCTCTGCTCAGGGCACAATGGGGTCTTCAGGACAAAAGTCAGCTTTCAGTGAATGGGATACCGTGAAGCTGCCTTGTGGCACCCCTTGCAGCCCTATTTTCTGTCATTTTGCGACTGCCTGGTTAGCTCAGGTATTGTGTGTATGTACAAGCAATCACGTGTACCCAACACAATTTTGTCATGAGTGAGAGGATTGCTAATGAAGCTGAGTCGAGTTATGGTCTAGATGCACGTGAGCAGGTTACACATCCAGAATTGAGAAAGTAGGTGATACTCTGCACCAGACTCAAGTAATGCAAGAGAAAGTCACTTAAGTGTGAGATACCTCAGCATTTTAATATCCAGTAGTGAAGTAAATCTGAAACTTCAGGTGGGCTGAATAGTGCAAACTGTACAAACTAAAAGAAGATCCCTTGGTACATCTAGCCAAAAAATGACAGGGCCATTTGTGCACCCTGCTGTGCTCTATGGAAAGCCGGTATTACCGGTGCTCTGGAAATGCTGAGAAATGATTTGTGAAATCTGCTGAATTATGGACAGGACAATATACCTGTGTATTAGGAAGAGGTTCAAAAGTAGGTTGCAGAAATCGCATTAGGATAAAACCTGCTCTGTAATACATAGGAAGAAAGGAGAAAGATGAATTTTATTGTTTTCGTGCCGTCAGTCTCCAGGAATGTTAAGCTCCAAGTAAAAGTAAATTGTTTAAAAGACAAACGTTTAGAAGAGACAACATAAGAACTCAACAAATAAGAAATTACTGATCTCCTGGTAATAGCGGCAAGTTTTGTAAACAGATTTGCTAAGGTTTGAACGTTTATTTTCTATTATTTCAAGAATCAGTCTCCAGGCAGAGTGTACACAAAGCATTAGCGGTTTAGAGTTTATGGAATCATACATAGCATTGCAAAGAACGAAGCGTTAATGTTATTACTAAGATTGTGATTGTGCGAAATGTGCTACATAATTATCATCGTTATAATGCGCACAGATTTACCAAGAGCTCTGCCCCGTTATACTTGTTGTCTACCAGCAGGGACAGTAGATTGCCTCGCAAAGCTTATGATTTAAACACATCTAAATAGTTGATTAAATATTGCTTAGTTCTGTTTTGTTTTCCTTATTAGACGCTTTCTGAAGTGACAGCTGATTTAAGTGGAGGACTTCTGTCTGGACCTTCACTCTGATAAAATGAGCACCTAATAAAGGTGTGGTAACAAGGATGTGGTGCTCTTGTACCGCAGCAACGTTGACCAATTAATGCCACTATATATGGTACCACTGTCTTTATAAATGTGTCAGCTGATGCAGAGAAGTGATGTTAATTGCAGGAGGTTACACATGGAGTCAGTAGTAGTGCCAGAGATTGAAGAGTTCATATGGTCAAGTGTCTAGCAAATACTCAGATAGAAAATTTCAAAACTTATTTGAAATGATGATAAACCTCCACTTTTTATGTGAGACTCACAATAGCTTGTCTATCAGGCTACTCTTGACCTGGTCAGCAAAAAGATTACAACGTAACCAGCAAATCCTGTTTCATAGGATGCATTGGCAGCAAGACAACCCTATTCGTGCCACCTCTTCTCTGCAAAAGGTACATATCATCATATGCCATTTGTGCTTTAAGCAAAATCAAAACTGAAGCCAAGCCAGAAAGTTATGGCTCCTTATCACCATCTCAGTTTCCTCAGCGTTTGAATACAAAGTCAATTATGTTTTAGCCACATTAAATACTCTTCAATATTCATATTCTATTAATAAGCCAGTGTCCTTTGTTCTACTATTGCAAATCTTAATGAAATGAAATGGTTTAGCTGGGTTTATTCAAAAATGAATTTGTGAAGTAACAAACAAATCTATTTCATGTGCTTCCTGATTATCATCATAAAAACAAAATCATATTATTTCTGCTCCCTGGGGGACAGATTCTCAGGTGATGGACGCTGGCATAATGGTTGACTTGAATATGGTTTCAGTGACTGATATCAGCTGAGGATCCTGCCCTAGTATTAAATTGCATTTTGCATATTATCCTTTATTGGTTGCTTACCTCACTCATACTTCCAAGGGAAGGAAACAATAACATGTGACTTAACCAGCCAGAACAAATAAACTGAAAGAGGCTTGATTTAGATTGGATATAAGGAAGAAATTTTTTACAATGAGGATGGTGAGACACTGGAACAGGTTGCCCAGTGAAGTTGTGGATGCCCCAGTGTTCAAAGTCAGGCTGGACGGGGCTTTGAGCAACCTGGTCTAGTGAAATATCTCCCTGCCCATGGCAGGGGTTTGGACTAGATAATCTTTAAAGGTCCCTTCCAACCCAAACCATTCTATGATTATATAAAATTTAAGCAGCAAAATCTGTACTTTGGAAACCAACTGCTCACAAAGAGTGCAGCAATGAAAAACTGTCTGTTGGCAAAATCCTTTTAGTAAATCAGAAGGTCTGGATGCAAGTCAGGAATTACTTATTGGGGGAGATCCTATGGTCTCTGTTAAGGAGGATACATGACCAAAATGGTCCCTTGTGCCCTCCAATTCTATTCAGCTGTAGTCTGTGAATTAACGATAATTGTGAATAATTTCTGTAAAAGCATTCATGCAAGAAAGCGAAAGCAGTAAGGAGTAACTTTTGCAAAGCTTAGCTGTACACAAGGGTATGGTACACTGGGCATGCCTGCTCTCTGCATGACTTTTGTTGAAATTAATGGGAGTGGGGAAAATTTCCACCTTTGTGCAGACTACTGTTTGAGGCAGTGCCCTGTTACCATTTTGCCATTTCCAGGGGAGACTATAGTTTCAGCTGTGAAAATAACAAGCAATATAACCTGGAAATGAAATAACTGTTTGTAAAACCAGTCCACAGCCAAAATACCGCAACGGGAGCTGAGAGCAAAGATGCAGCATGACCTTAACAGGGTCAGCGTTACAATTAAAAGACCCTGCTATATCCAGCTTTGAGATTATTTTTGTTTTCAGTTTCCAGTAGCGAAGTGAGCTACTGAGTTAAGCTCATTGGAAGAAGTCAGAATTCATAGTGGACATTATGACTTTCTCAGTATGTTCAGATACTACCTCTGACTTTTCGAGTGGCATGGGTTTGGGGAGGGGTTGGTGGGGCTTTTTTTCTTTTTTTTTTTTTTTTTTTTTGGCACCTTGGCTTTGTTAGATGTGGGAGATTAGAGGGAACGAGAAATTTCCAACTTCTGCTGTGTGGTGTTAATGAATGTTAGAAAATTTGCTATATTATGTCAGTATTTATGTATCTCACCCCTACTGAAATATAGCACAGAGGTCTTGATGTTATCGCTAATGATGAATTGGGTCTTAGATCGGTATCTAAATTTCTTATCCTGCTGCTTTCCAGTCTTACTTGAATAGTAGCTGGTTGCCCAACCCACCCAACCCTTTCTAAGTGACTTAGAGAAAACAATCTTGCTGAGTTTGCTGCGTTGCTTCAGGGAGGGTAAATTTTATAGGGCAAATTAATTTCTATTGGCCCAGACAAATCTAGCCTGCAGTACCCAAAGGGGAAAAAAATCCAAGCAAACAGGGATGTCTAAAACCTTTAACCATTTATTAACATATTCTAACTATGTATAAACCTGATTTTAGGTCAAGCCCTATAATTTCAAAATACAACTTTATGCAATTAAAAAATAATCTGCCTCCCATCAAGTTGGCATTTAATCTCATTAGCAAGCAGCGGGAAGGAAGACTGAAACTGGCTGAATATCATACTGTTTAGTTATTTTGTTTTATTAAGAATGAAGTTACTTCCATATCACATATCATTACTTTTGTTATGGAAAACATGGATTTGGGGGAACTGCAACATACAGTTCAAGTCAGCTCCCTAAAAGTGGGAACTGAAATCCTTAAGAAAAAGAGAAAGAAAATCAGAAAATTCCTGTGCTGTTTCGTGTCATGAAGGCCATATCCTGGTGGCACCGAAGCTGGTGGAGCCCTTTGGGAGGACCCTGCATTGCTGGGGGAGGTCTGGGATCCCCCCAGCCTCACGCTGACATTGAATCAAAGCAGTCAACATTGAAAAGGAAGGTGTTTGCGGCAGTATGAGGAGGCCCAGCCTTCTTCCTCTGCTGTGGGAAGAAAGATCACTGGGGAGATAGCAAAGAGGATGAAGTAGTTTGTGGGGGGAGATGTGGATTCAGTGCATACCTCAGCAACCTCTTTCAACAGGAAATGAAAGCTACCCAGATAAAGTGTTGATTGCCTCACTGACACTGCCCTGGGCTGCAGTTATTGCAGCTCAGGCTACGTGCAGACTTGAAGAGGACTTGAAAAAAAAATAAACTGAAAAAAAACCCCACCACACATGAAAATCAATCCTTCTTGTACCATTCCTGCCATGACTTGAATGTAGAGTTCACTGTTTAACCTTAAAATGTTGATAGCATCACAAACAATCCCAACAACTTCAGGAATTCAGCAATTTCATACCTTTAACTAGGGATCAGTTGTGGCAAAGCCATGCAGATATCTAACATCAACTGGGTCCCCGCAGAAAAAAGTTTAATTGATCTGTTTTGAAAATGAGGGTTTTTTATATTTTTTAATATACCTTGTAATGCAGTACTACACTTACTTCACAAGCAATGTTTAAATCCTTCAGTTACTTTTGGAATCATGGACCTAAGGGAAAAAAACAGAAAAGAAAATGTGAATTTCACCAGCCCCATAACATGATACAGAAGGAAGAAAATCACAAATAAGGTTTTGAAAGACAGAGCTGGTGTGGCAATATGTAAGTAAAACGTTACAAAGTAAAACAGTGATTGAAAGACAGCTGAATACCACACAGGCATATTAGACAGTGTTGATTGATAGGCAATAAAAGATCAAGTTCATGTCCTTTCTATTGCTGCAAGCAGAGAACTTAAGATGCTGAGTCTGACCAAAAGCATCAAAGAGTGCAGAAAGTCATGGGATAGTGTGAGTCATTTGGAGAGTGATCTTCAAATGCTCCTCTCTCACCCTCACCCTTGAGAAAGCCAATTAGTCAAAATCAAGAGAGTTTGTGGAAGGGATCCACAACATGGAAGATGCTATGCAGGCTGAATGAAATAAAGACAAAATATTTTACTTTGGAAGGAGATAAATCCATTAGTATCAGACTCCTCATAAGTATCAGCCCAAGCTGGAAAAAGAATTTTTGGAGGATCACTACTATTATTGTGTCTATTATTTCAATACTTTGAAATAATTCTGAGTCTTGACTCTATATTCTGCTGGGCATAGTCAGAAAGTAAGAGCCAATGGGCACATCTATACTAGTATTTTAGTTCAGAGAGGAAGTGAACCTTGGAAGTGCATATTCTGGTTGTCCCCACGTATTGCGCTTTGGCTTTCACCATGGAACTGCCTTGGAGATTGTAAAATCCCATTCCTCTGGGATGAAATGAAACAAAAAAATGTGCTTCTCTAATGTCTTTTACTTCTCATCTGAAGTAAAACTCCTGAAGTATGGATGTTGGACCCTCAGCAACAGGTGTTTTGCTCTGGAGAGCTACTCCTTCAGGACCACACCACTTGTTATTGTAGGACCCAATGGAGTCTCACTCTTTTCACCTCACTTTAGATGTCTACCATATATATTTGGTCCAGGCACCTGTAAGCATTAGAAGGAAATAATGACTTCAAAGGTGTGATTTATCAATTTGAAAGATGGATCTTCCGCTCAGATGAGTCATATGCTCAAAGCTACTATTTTCTCTGCAGTAACAATGAGAAGAATCTAGGTAATGAGGTTCTGGGTAGATGTTCACCCAGTGAATCCTGCCCTAGTTAGTTCAAAATGATGGTATTGGCAGAGAATAGGAAATAGAGCCACAAAGAAATGACTTGACTTTTCTGAGGCCATCTCAACTGACCAGTGCCGGAGATGGGGCTTGACCTCATATCTTTCAATTCCTAGTCAAATGTCCTCTCTTTAAACACAGTAATAATTAGAATTATTTAGATGGCTGATGTAGCATGGTAACTTCATCTTTATTTATGTCATATAAAAAGTTTTTTCTTAGAATTGCAGGTCATATCTACCACTGACAAATCTCTATTTTGTATCCATTAAAATGAATGTCTCTATTTTCCCAGCATTGTAAAATTTTGCAAATACTTGTGTAAATTTCCTATTTTGCATTCTTTACATCACTGAGCATATTAGGAACACATGTTATGCATTGAATTACACTGACTGTACTCAATCTATAATATTAATTTTTATTTGTCAAGCAGTATTTGGTGAGGTCTTTTATGAATAGAAGAGATCCAGTGCCCTGGATTTAATGTCCTTGTAAGTATAAATGTCAACCTGAACTAGGAAAATAAAATTATACCTACAGTTGCTGAAATTGTTGATACTAAGTTAATTCAAAAAGAGGAACAATAAAATTAATGACTTGCTTTCTGTTTCTGTGTGTCAAAAATACTGTTAAAAAGTGATATTAAAATATTCTGTCAAGTGTCATGTTGAATGTTTTTACTAGTTTTCCAAGTTATCTGGAAACAATAGCAGCAACACTTTTGGATGTAGGTAACTGTGTGTTTGTTTTTTATTTGTAATGAGTCACTGGGTGAGGAATCTTATTTGCATCATATTAGTCAGTCATGTTTGCATTTTAAACATAAAGTCCAGCAAAAAGTAACAAGAATCTTAACACTCATTTTAATCAATATCCTGATGAGGGAATTTAGGCACAGATAAAAGTAAACAAAACTCCTGGACTTTACCTCAAATCCTCCTTGTCCACATAACTTGATTTTATAGAAATGAATTACAATTTACAGTGTGGCAGTAGGTGCAATGCTTAAGTAAAGCTGAAAATAACAAGATCTTCATGCAAAGAGGTTTAAAAAACAGCACTGGGAAATCCAGCTGCCTAAGATTCCATCTCTGCAGAGTTAAAGACTGGGTGCCAGTTTTAGTAGTTTCATTTCAGCAACATGCACTCCAATGTCTGGGTAACCTTTCTGTTGCAGAAAGTCATGGGATAGTGTGAGTCATTTGGAGAGTGATCTTCAAATGCTCCTCTCTCACCCTCACCCTTGAGAAAGCCAATTAGTCAAAATCAAGAGAGTTTGTGGAGGGGATCCACAACATGGAAGATGCTATGCAGGCTGAACAAAATAAAGACAAAATATTTTACTTTGGAAGGAGATAAATCCATTAGCATCAGACTCCTCATAAGTATCAGCCATAATTTTAAGAACATAATTTTAAGATGTACAGTTATTTCTTAGAGGAGAATACCTGTGAAGAAATGAGGCATAGTTGGAAGGATTGTGTTTCAGATGCTGGGCTGAAGAAAGCTAGGAAAAACCACAGCAGATGGCTAAAAGAAGATTGTAATCATATTTAGCTTTTCTCACTTCACAATTTCAATAGCCATTTCGTGCCAGGGAACCCAGCGCCTCCGGATGTCCTTTTAATCCTGCTCATCTTTCTCTTTCTCTTTCTTACTCTTCCAGTGCTTGCCAGCCTGATTCAGACAGTGTTGCAAAACTACAGTCCCAGACTGTTGCTCTTTCTGGTTATCCCACCGCAAAGAAATTGGAGAGAACTGTTTCTTCTGCCACTTCTGTTTCTGATGCCACCTGATGTACTTTGCAAGATCTGTTTTAAATTTAGAGCTTTGTAAAGAGACCCTGCATCTTAAAAGCTTTTTTAATGGATCAAATTTGAGAAAAGGACCTATGTTCACTGATGAGTCTTTAAACAAATGTCTCTTCAGGGATCCAGTTTTTCTTCTAGAAAAAATAGATCTCAAGCTAATACTTGTATGTCACCTAAAGAAACAAGTCCAATGTTACACATTTTCCGCTTCAACAGTAATCTAATGATGGGCAGCTCAGTTTGTGTGGACTTCGTAAAGGTGTGGGCCCCTGCAAAGAGGAAGCAAATTCTTGCTGCTTGGACCATGAAACTTAAGCTTTTATGAATGCAACTTCAGGCAACCTGAAGACAAACAGCTGCGAAGAGCAATTCTTATGGCTGATTCAAAGTCTGTTCAAAAGGACATTTATTCTGAAAGAGGCATCTTGAAAAAGGTGTGAAAGAAAAGCACATTCAAAGTGCAATGTATTCTGAAAACATGAGATGCCAAATGCAATCCAGATGATGAAAGCAATAGTGTAAACGGAGATTCAGTGGGGACACTTGGGCAGTATACAGACAGCATACACAGAAAGTAAAGAAATTTATGGTCTAAGAAAAAGGAAGACAAAAGACCTTTTCTTCCCCTTCACCAAAGCATGAGGTAGTGTCCCTAGAACACCAAATTGTGGTCAACATGGGACATGACCCATGGAGTATGGTTCTGTAATGCAAGATGAAATTCTCTGGCTTTATCTCCTGTTTACTTACGTCCATGTAGAAATATAAAATAAAAAAAATAAAATAAAATAATAAATAAAATACAGAATATAAACATGCAAATAACATTTGTCTACCACCAGCTGAGGTACTCAATCTCCACTGTTTCACCTGAAGCCAACTGTATTTGATTTTGGTTTTGTTTGCTCCTTAGTCAGAAGTGCTTCGTTCTGCAGCTTCCTACCTGTGTTGACCTGTGTAGGAGTGCTCTAAGTCTCAAAGACACTTTTCTTCCTAACGTCTTTCAGCACTGCAGATGCATATTAGTATCTAAAGCAATCTCTTCACCTGTGCAAAACCAGAGCCGATTCTATAAGCTTTTTAAGTACTTTAATCTGTAAGAACATTAGCTTCAAAGTGAGTAGTTTGGCGCTTGGATTTAGAGATACACTTCAGAAGACTGCTAAATTTGCTCAAAACACTCAATCTGAATGAACAGAAATGTCTTGGGATGAAAGACGTGGGCCTTATTCTGAAAGTGCTGACATTTACTTTGATACACAGCCTACCCTTGGGACTGTGGATTGCTGGTTAGCTGTCACCTAACTTTCTTTACTGCACATATTACAGAAGGGCTTGAGGATTTGTCTTCTGTTTTCCCTTAAAGATGTCTTTAACAGCTAGGTCTATGTGCAATGTCCCACAAGAATTCCAGAAACAGAGAAAGGGGAAAAACATCTTACAACATTAATACTAATAACTAACCTTTGCTCTGGCCTGTAAATAATTTTCCTATGGCTTGTGTGGCCCTCATGCTCATGGGATGTCTGAGAATGTCACTGTTGTCAATACGTAATGAATAATAAAACCCAAACACTTAAGGTATCTTTTTACCTTAGGCATCTAGAGAAGCTATATTATTTTAAGATTTCACTGTTGCATAAAATACTGATCTTTGTATAAACACTATAAAAAGGAAGCACTTTTAAAGAAATCTTTTGTGAAAGATTTACTGGTTTTTAGTTATATTCTTGTTCAACAAATGAAAAAAGCTATATAAACATCTGAATTGCTAGGCAAAATGCTCTGGATACAAAACACATTTGCTGTAGGCAGTAAAATAATCTTTATTTAAATACTGTAGTCAAATATAGCAAAATATAACGTTTGTGTGTCAAATTTCCTTTAGCAAAGTAAAAGGATTTCCTCACAAAAATTTAAAAAATTGTTTACTAACCTGATGGAATTTAAGGCATCTTTCTTTCATTAGACTTTCTCTTCTACCAAATTAAGTTTACTTAATTTCTTCTGAGCAAGACACACTGCAATTAAATTTAGAATAAAAACAAAAATCTATTTTGGTTTTTGGATAATAGAGAACAGTTTCTCAGTTAATTTAATGTGTTTAGAGGACATATTGTTAAATATGGTTCAACAAAATCAATCCAAATTACTTCAAGATTAAATTTTATTTTTTCATATTTCAGAGTTCATCTCTTTTTGCACAAGCTTTGACACAGCTTTCTAACACATAAACAATACATTTTGTCTCTACTAAGTAGTATTTATTGCTTAAATCTAAGGGTTTAAAGTCGGCAGCTGTACTACATCCTGATACTCCTCCTTACTTTACGGAGCTAATGTAGCATGGAGGAGTTTAAGTATAAAAGTCACCCAGGGTATATATGCCAAAGGCCACAAACATATGTACCTTAAATTGACCAGAAGTTTACATTCAGTAAGAGAAAAATTACTGTTTCATCTGGGCATTCTTTCCATAGCTCTAAAACCTGACTAATATTGACAAGTTGAAACTCTTAGAAATTAAGATCTTGGTTTTATGTATACTGGATTTATGGAGTGAAGCTGAAAATCATCTCCTCTCCTCTCCTCTCCTCTCCTCTCTTCACAACAAATAGATTCAGCTCTTCCATAGATTTCTTTCCCTTCTCTTGGATGCCAACCTTCAAATTCTTCTTCTTCTTCCCTACTTGAACTTTTTGTTGCCAACTCCTGCAATGTTGTCACAGTTCTCAATATTTTGGGTGTTTTCTAAGAGCTCATCATCTGCTAAGTAGCTTACAAGAAAAAAACAAACAAAAAAATCCCTTCCATATTTCCAGAAACAAGTTTCAGGATATGCTTCCCAGTGAGAATTGGATTGAATTCCCCTTGAGACTTCTCACTGAGAATATGGTTCGAGGACACCTCAAATCAGCCCATAACAGAAGCAGGGGAAAGAACTTCCCATTTGTTAATAAAACAATAAAAAACTTCTGTTTCTAAGTGATATTCAGGAAACTGGGAGCCTTAGTCACATTTGCTGAATGCTTCTGAAAGCAATGCTGCACTTGACAAGTCATCTTGTTCTGGTGGCTCCCCCTTTCCTTGCTCCAGTAAGGCAGGACACGTTGGGCCCTCACCACTGACATGCCCTCTGCCTGGGTGACCTAAGGCACAGCCCAGCCACTCTCTCAGAGGTCTGCTGTTAGCAGGGCAGCATTCCCTATTTGAGGGGCTTCTGCTTCTCACTCTGAATAAAAAATCTGGCACATCTGTAAAATTTTTGTCAACACAGATCTTTGTGCTGTTTCCAGGAACCCAAAATACCCAGGACTGGCACTGGCATATCTCATATGTTGTGTCAGCCAGTTTTGACTATCAAGGGATTGCAAAACAGACACAAAAATTAAACCCGAAACTGCTTCAGTAGGCAACTTGGAGAGAAATTCCTCTGCTGTTCCCTTTTTCATTTCTTTGCTTTGAACAGTTGTTCCAGTTAATGGTAAGTTCCCATCCCCCAGTCTCCCCACCAGATATCTGAAATTGGGTCTTTTTTCTTAGAACAAAACAGCCTTTATGCTTGCAAAGCTCTGTGTTCAGAGTACTAAACACAAGACTGATCACTCTACTTTCTTCTCATATTTAACAACATGACTTTTGTCATTTAACAATTTATTTCTGAAACATATGTCTTAAGTACTGTTTCCTCGTCTTCTCTTATTTCTTCCACTTTTATTTTTCTTTTTTTAATTTCTATTTTCTGATGAGAATAACGGGTGGGCAATAGCTTCTGATCCACCATTTCAGATTCCACTGTGGGACAGAACCTGTCTGTAAACCAAATCCCCACCATCCTCTTTCCCATGCAGAGAAAAGGTTGTTGTCTGGTGCTTGGGTCTAGTCCTGCCTGCGGGAAGACCCTTGCAATCTTTTCCATGAACTACAGTCCATTGTGAAAGAGGTCAGGGAATGAAAAAAGGCACAGAAGAGTTTTTATTTTGTTATATGAAATAACTCTTAAAAAAAACCCCAAAGCCTCAAAAGCATACCCTAGATTTAGAAAGAAAAAAAGACTCCAGAACAAAAATTTATTGCAAATAAAAGTTTTAAAATTCTTATGAATTAAAATATAGTGCCTTCCCATTATCCCAGCATTCTATTTGATTAAAAAGCGAAACATTGAATTGAAAAGGAAATAAGTATTTGTTGAGAAAATGGCTGATACTGAAGCTTGCAGATGAAAATAAGTGAACAATATTAGACTCTCTGGTGTGCAAACTGGACTTCAGCTAAGATTTTAGCAGCAGTTCATCCATTAATTACCCTCATTTCTGAGAGAATATCAACCTTCAGCAGTCAGCCTACCTCTGTGAATGACGAGCATGTAACCTACCCAGAAGTCATCTAAGTTAATCGAGATTAATTTCTCATGAGCAGAGAGCTCAAGTCTCCTGGGGTCTCATCAGAATGATGGTACTTCTGATTTATACCCACGTAACAGTGTTATTTATAGAAGGAAGCGCCTCACAACAAAATCAAAATATTATTCTTTACTTCCCCTGCCTGACAGCTGTTCTCCTCTGGAATATATGTATGGCTCCTCTCATTCTCAGAGCCTTAAAATCCTTTACTTTCTCTTTATATGAATTCAGAAATATTAAATGTTATGATTCATCATATAGGATAGCTACTAGCAGATGATAGCTAAAAATGGGGTTGAATTCTCTAATTGAAAGAGGAGATGTGATTTTTTTTTATATGCATTTGCATTGATGGCAAAGGAAAGACTGTTTTAAAAAGGTTGACTCAAATGAGAAAATCTCCTTTTACAAACAGTGGTTCTATTAGGCCAAAAAAACATGGATCAGAGCAGATGTGATTCCTAGAGCAGCCATCAGCACGTGTTCTGTGCAGCCCCCAAATTTTGTAGACCTTTGCCTCTCCTCCCCTCCACTTTCAAATCCAGACAGCTCCCCCTTTTTATTTTGGCAATGTTTCACAGAGTTTGTGAAAGGTTGCTGGTCTGGTACATCTTTCCTCCTGCCTGTAAAGACAACTTTCCAGAAGTGCCACTGCACTTCTGAATGTTTCAAGACGTGACCTCAAATAGCTTGAAGTCTGGTATCTTGTAGCTTTTAGGTTTAGGAGAAGAAAGCTATCAAACTTCTTTTTGCAATGGGATGCATATTCTGTTTCTGTCTCTGCTAGCTAGTGGGAAATTGAAACTTAACAGGGAGACTCTTTCAGAAGTGTGAAGGCTTATCTTGAATCAGAAGACACTGGACATTTACAAAAAAGGTAATAAACAGAAAAGAAGCTGGATCTGGAGAAAAGTAACAGCATCTGTTAAAAACCTCTTTTCAAAGATTTGAAATGCTGGGACTGAGTCTGAGGGAAACAGCTGGGAGAACAGAGCACAGATGAAAAAGAGCATGCCGTTAAATATGCAATGCTATTAACTGGGTAATGCCTCTGCACAGACTGTGTTTGTGTGTATGTACGCCCACAGCTCCCTGTCCTTGTATTTTTTAATCTCCCGAAGGAGTGTGAATATTTTGCAAACTTGCCATTTTTATGGCATGACACTCCTCATAAAGAAGAAGAAACCTGGAATAAATTAGTTATGTTTGTAGAGACATTGAATGATATATGGATGAATCTTTATTTTTAGCTGATCTAACCTCCTGACAGCAGAAGTGCAGAAAAGAACTAAATCCTCTATATTTAAAGTCATTTAAGAATTGCTTTTGGCACCACTACAGAGGACTAACCTTTGGTGTGCAAGTGTACACTGGAGATTTTTACTGGTATTTAAATCTGGGCCAGGAATCTGGAAGGAGTTGCAATCTTCCTTCTATTGAACTCAAACCTTTTCCCCAGAGCTGTTCACCCATTCCAAGGCCTTCTGAAGCATGGGCATGGGGAAGTTGCCAATTTCTCAACACTTTTCTAAGATATTCTGTAGTACTGCCTACGAAAGAAGCACATGGAAATCACGTGCAGACAGAGGAGAAGTTCTACTAAATGCCAGGGATGTACATCTGGTGCCTGCATCAGACTGAGTATCATTATTCACTGTCCTTCCTGTAAAAGGGAAGAGTTCCCTATTGCTGGCAGCTTGCAGTATTCTTGCTCTTTTATTAAAACATCTTTTTAAAGCAGGCCATGGACCTCAATACCTGCGCACAATCCGAGCAATGAAGCTTTGCACGGGAGTGGAGCAGAGGCAGAGGCAGAGGCACAGCATCCCTGACGCGGTTTCTGGAATCTTCCTCCCTACCCCTTGTACTTGAAGGAGTAGCTGGGAAGAGCACTCCCTCCTTTCCAGGACTATATGTTAGCAGCCCAGGAATCATGCCGGTACCAGAAAAATCTGCATACTCTGTACAAGGTTCCAAAGAGGCATCCCCTGTATCAACAGGCAGGAATGTGAGGTTTTGGCCCCTAATACTGAAAGACTTGAAATCATAAGGAAGTTACAATTTCAAACATATTGGATGAGGAATCTCTTCAACCTGAGCAGGTATTTCCTAGATCCATGTGACCAGTAGCAAGGCCAATCCTCAACTAGGATTTGAACAAATTGTTTCTACTGTAAATGTTTGTTTTGTTTGTATTGTTTCAGGAATGGCACAAGTCTCATGAGAATGCAATATATCAGCCTTTCTCAGTCTTAAAAGGAACTCCTTTGAGGTTCAAAGCTTTTACCTTCATTCTCCAAATATAACATTCACCTAGCTTCTCCAAATATTTATTTCATTTCCATTTCGCTTTACAGTTTTGGAGTTGCCACTGCAACCTCAATTGTTGTTATCATAATTTTGTAAGGAAAAACAACCAGAGAGGTACTCATCTGGTGGTGGCATAATTTGCCACGGCTCCACTGGAAATCAGCAGTTGAAGATCCAATATTTAGAAGCCTTTTTCTGGGAAGAAATAGAAAACAGTGGAAATCTCTCACACACATCTCTACCGTCTGCATTTGGAATGGTTTGAATCTGGGACATTCCATATATGTATAAACTTTCAAGTGCTGCTCTAAACTAAATTAAACATTTTATATCTCTCAGTCCATCATGATTATCTCTTATATCCTTGGTTTTAATGTGGAAATGAGATACATTTATTCAAACAAATGGATAGCATTCTTTGTCACCATGATGATAAAGCTAGCTGGATAGTTATTCATATGAGTGAGGATGAGACATACTTTTCCCACAATGGTAAAATAATGTTTGTCTTGGAGTACAGTGAGGCACCCACTGAGATGCATCACAAAATGCCCCAGCTGCTTTGAGAAAAGAGAAAAAAAATTGCCAGACCTCCAAGTTCAGGGTGAATAAATAAGCGGTATAAATAAGGGCAGAAATAAGAAGCAATTGCCAGGCTCTCAGTCCTAATGTTTGCTGTCTCCACAAAGTCCCATTTGTGGCCTCAGAAATTATTTCTTCTATTTTAGTTTGTTTTTAAAATACAAGCCACAGAGAGAAGAGTTTTCCAGCACTTAAATTAATGTATAGAATCCTGCAGTGGTAAAAGAAACTATGCTAGCAACGCATATGTAAATTTATTTCTGCCTTTGAACTCTGTTTATACATCACTCTGGAACTCAGCTGCTAATATTTAGCACCAGTATAGTCCTTGCTTACAACATTTTAGTGCCAAGGGGAAAAAAAGGGATTTCCTTTTCTTAGCAAGTGATTTCAATAAGAGAGGGGGAAAAAAGACTGCTCTTGTTGAACTTTCCTCACACATAACTTTTTTCATTAGCTGTGAAATGTCCACATCTGCAGCTAGAAACAAAACTGATAGATTTCAGTGATCCAAGGTGATACTATTATAAGGGAAATATCAGCAATTCTGTGATTCAACATGTACTTTCCTTGTAAAGGAAAGCCAACATGAAAATACTTCTGCATCTGAGATCAATAAAAATGTCCTAATTTTCAAAGAAATATCCTCATGACTTGTCAAAAGAAGTAGTACAAAACTGCATTGCTCAAATGTCATTGCTTTTTGGAGAACAGCAAATTTTTCTAACACCCCAATCAATGTAGTGCAGAGTCTTAATCAATTCAGACTGAAATACTTTGAAGTTCTTACACAAAAGCCAGCTGGTGGAAGTGTGTTGTAAAAAGAACTAGCTGAATTATTCATTGTGAATAATCTGTGTTACGAATTTACCCTCCCACTGCCCCACCTCCTTTTCAGGAGTTGTCTGCAATGCAGTCCTCATCTCTGTGAGTGTTTGGCAAATGGTTTATATTGTTGCATTTTTATATGGTTCCAAGAGTTGCTGGATCTCCTGAAAACTATTATTTAAGTTACTATATTTTGTGACTTACAGTGAAACAGTAAGTCTGTGACTTACAGAAAACAATACCATCTAGTAAATCATTTTACGGTATTATTTCAATACACTGATGGGATGATTGAAACTTTTTAACCTAGGGATTCATGAACAAGAGAAGCATGCTATTTAGTTGTCTGTGTAAAATGAACTGATATATGATTACATTTTCCGGTCTGTACTTATCCCTTGTAACTTTAGACAATAAATTAAGGTGGCTAAGTGAGATGCATAGGCACCCTATATAGGCTCTTTCTCTAACTGAGGGTGAACAATTGGCACTCACAGAGGTTGAGGCAGGTCTTCTGTGTGATTATTGCTCTTCAGAGGTGCCTGTCCCTTCCATTTATTAGATTGGGAGTGTAAAGGGAGTATGAACATCAGGGTGAAGAGTTAAATCTGGGTCTAGATGAGATTCTCTTTTTGGAAGTCATCCTTATGTAGACAAGGTACTATTCAATTCAGCTAACATGAAATGACTCTTTTCTAAGGTTACCTTTATAGTCAGTAGGGAAACATAAGTCTTTCTACCATTTCATCCTGAGTAGACTTACGAAATAGCTAGATGACCCATACCTTAAAGGGTTTATTTCTGGTAGGGTCTTGTAATGGGAACGTAAATAACCAGCCCATATCTGTGTATCTATACCAAGGATATCTACATTCAATTAAATTAATGTCACCTACAAAACTCACCCACTCAGGTTAGCACTGAGGAATATTAACAGCACCAGCCCTTTTCCTGCTGCTGGAGAAACATTTCTATTGATAACACAGAAAAATGAGTTTTCAGTGTCATTGGTACTTATGAAGTGTGCTGAAGTATTCAATGACTCCTAATTCTTTTTCAGAGTTATCACCCCAAAAAACATAATGAAGAAATAAAACATTACTCACTTGCTCTGCAGGTGGATTACATCAGGAACTCACTTATACTTTTCTTACTAAATAAGTCCTCAAAAAGTCATCTTTATTTGTCTATGAAAATTCAGGCTAAGTGGATACTTCATAGTTCTACAGATGCAACAGAAGGGTGGCGAAATATCTGAGTGATAAGATTTTTGTGCACTGACTCAAAAATAATTGGGTATAAGCTTCCTGTTAATAAATTTACCTGTGAAATGAAGATGGTTCTAGCCATCAAAGGACTAAACAACCTTTTGAAACAGCCTTCCAAGAGATTATTGGTGATAAAAAAGATGGAGTTTGATAGGTTTATGAACAAGACTACATTATGTTGGGTCTATTTTAGTGGGAGGCTGGACTTTTGATGGCCATTCTAATCCTGTGTTGCTGCTAAAACAATTGTTAACTCTTAGAATCATTGCCTGTCAGAAGTTTGAACAGATTAAAGCAGTGCTTTAACCATTTGAGAACTGATGTTAACTCTATTCAGTATATGCACCTTCAACGGTGAGCTAGCTAGATAAAACTGTCTGTCTAACAGCCTGTCATGCAAAGGAGCCACTTTCCTATGAACACCTATCTGAGTCACTTATGTGCAGTGATGCATGCAATTTACTGGAAGTGCTCATTCCAGTTTTTCGGGAATTCACATCTTCCTTTGGCTTATCAGCATCTACCAGTGCATTCTTTTTCATTAAGTATATATTCATAGAGGCATGGAAATGCTCACTAATCTAAAATGCATTTAAGAAAGCCATACATGTATATTGTAAAACATACCTATATATGTACAGAGACAACTGATTAGAACTATTGATTATATGCAGAATAAACAAACAAATAAATATTTTCAATATTATTAGTCAAAAGAAATGTTTAGTTCATACATATAATTTCCAGAAAAAATATCATTCATTGATTGGAGACAAGACTGAAGTATGACTTTAAGTGACTACAGGTGGTACTAAATTTGTCTTTTTGTATTCTACTCAGCATACATGCTAGTGCAGGGGTGATGGAAGGAAAAGAGGGGAAAAGGAAATGGTATGTTATTTTTATATTCCCTCTTTCACCCTGCCATTGGTTGGTGTATGACCTTACATCTTCTTTCACTAAGTGCAACAACTCCAAGAATAGAAGTCAGTAGCGTGAGATAATGAAAACCTGGAATCACTCTTGCACAAATGGTCTTGTAAGAAGCTGGGGTGGTGAGCACAGATTTTGCCAGCTTGTGATGTTTCGATCCTCTGTCATCAGGCTCAGCTAATAGGGTTAAACACTACTTTTGAGAGATTTGTGTTGGTATTTCCTATGTGAAGTAGTCATCATGAGGATTGTGTCCTTCGATACAGATGATGTCTTATCCACAGTGAAGCATATGTTCTACCCTTGGCTACGCCCTTTGTTTAAACTTGTCCCTTGACTTTCTCGAAATAAATGGAGCATATGAAAATACACTAGGGGTATCTTGCTAAATACTGTGGCCAGCTCAGACCTGCCAAAACTTAACCTCAAACTGGGGGTTCCTAGCTATTGGGACAATAGTGTTGCTAGGGCTGAGAGGGTGTAAAAAGCACAAAATGTTCCTGCCCACAAATATGCTGGAGAAGATACAAAATAAGTAAGTTTCCTAATATCCTGATCTCCAAGTCACTGACTTTTATTAATGTTTAACAGCTTCATTTTCCCCTCACTGTTTACTGACAACAAGGATAAATTAGTGCATGTTATGGGTAAAATGCACCAGAATCAAAACAGTTTAGTTTTATGTCCACTTGATGCTAGTACAGAGGAAATTATATTCAGCTTATAGTTTGGCCAGCTATTCTTCAAAGGTTTGAACTATGCTTTTCTTTTGGGGGTTTCCTAGCAAGCACTATCTAGTACTTTTATCCTTTGGAAACTTTTAGATATAGAGATAAAGCAGGGAAAAGTTCCAGTTTAGACCAGGCTGTTTTCAGAAATGAGGCTTTCAGCATCATTATTTGCAGCTGGATTGAAATTAGGGAGTTGGGGGTCAGCACTGTCCTTGGAGAGGGTTTGCTTCTCACAGAGAATGACGCAGTGGAAATGTGCCCCCAGATTGCACAGGGGCTTGGTACTTTCTTTCTGATCTTCTGAGATCTGCTTTAATTGATGAGGACAGTATTTTTAACATGGTAAGTCTTAACCCTGTCCAGTGGAAAACATATTCTCACTAACACGGAGAATTTTGCTGCTGTAACAGTCTGAGGCAGTCCTTGTTACTGTCTGGTGGCTTGAGCTCTTCCTGGAAGCTTGTCTCCACCAGTGATATGGGAAGACTTATTTACGTATTACCCCCTCACTGAAGTCTCAGTTGATATGTAACAAGGGAATGATTTTCATGTATCTGCTTTATAAAATAGAACCCTTTCATTTTCTAAATACATATTTTCTGTAGCTGATGTGACAGCTTTAACCACAGTTATTTTCATTTATGCTTTAGAGACGTGGAAATGTGTACATAAATACTGTTCCAGTGTATTGGGTACACATTCATAAAGCAAAAAGAAAAGATGATGCAACAGTCCTGGAAAATAGAAAAAGCTACACATGACGTTATGAGAGAAGATTCTAGGGAGCAAGGCAACTTTCAGGGATAAAAGAAAAATATCTGTTTTCTTTACCAAAGAACATTACTTCTATCTTCTCTTAATCTCAGACAGCAAAACAGATTAAAACAACCAACAATATTGTATTGCTATAAACTCTTTCCTGTTTCATTGTGATGGAAATTAAGAATAAGGTCAGGACACTCCAAGTACTGCATGTGCACAGTGGGCTGTATGGCACATGCCTCTTGCAGCTTTGGGTTGTACAAGGCTCTCTGTAGGACTCAGGTGTGCTTCGAATAGAAGGTCCTCCATTCAGAAAGCTGTTGTAATACAGCTGAGCCTCTCTGCAGAGAACTTAAGTTCACAGAACTTTTTATGTATTCACCATTAGCCATACATATTCTACATGTTTTGTGCAGACAGCGTGGCCAAAGCCACATGTTCTAAAATCATTTTGAAAAAGCCCACAAGATTGCAGTAAAAGCCATAAGATTCAATCTGGAAACTTTCATACATTTGCTTTTGAAGCATTTAAACTTGAAAGTGGTTTGCAAGCTATGCTTTGCCATCATGAGAACTAATAACTTTGGTTTTTTTAAGACATTTTTCAGGTGATCACAGAAGATCAGGTTTAAGAAAAATGTTACATATAATTGGATGTATGACAAAATTCAATGAATTGGCAACAACTGCTGAGAATATGATAGTGCTGAAGAAGGCATGTGAACTGAACACAAGGTTTATCAGATCTCCAAATAAACAGCCTGACTATCTGCATTCTGCTTCCAAACCTCTCCAGGTGCAAAACAGCCAATTGTAAAGTATTTCTATTTTCGTATATAGATTACATAGTGTCTGCTGATATCTTCATTAATTTTTTTTTTTTTTTTCATTAGATTTCCATGGTGGTTGTTTCCATGCTGTTTTTTTTCTTTCTTTAAAAAATTTCTTTGATTCTACTCTTCTGCTCCTCACAATCTCTTGCACAAGCTTATCAGCTCTTTCTTTTGTTGCTTTTTCTGCTGAGTGTTTTATAGCTCTCTGTTCCTCTTTCTTTCATATTTTTAACATATAAAAAATAATCTGAATTAAGTCTATCAATCCTGCATGGACAACAGGAAAAATCATAAATCCTCACTGATCTAGTTAAATATCATCTGCTGATGGTCCTGTTCTTAACATGATATGCTTGATTGAATTTAGGATGGAAAAAAAAGCAAAACCAAAAACTCGGCACTATGACCTATTCTGAAAAGAAGAAGTAGGAAATAAAAGGAAGATATGTGAGACACACACAGATAAAAGGCAAGACTATCCACAGCTTTATTTGCATTCTTCTTCTTTACTTGAATTTGAAGAGCTTAAAAATTGCTCTCTAGATGTATATATTGTGCCTGCATTATTCAGTGTTTCATTGCATTTATATTATAAATGTAATTTGTAAAAAGATTTAAGAAAAGAATATACTATTAGACTTTAATTTGAACAGAACACTTGAGGAATCATTAGGAAATGAGGTGAAGATAACAGAAAAGGAGAAGAGAATTACTTGGCACTAGCCTGGGCCAGTAAAAAATGCAATTTCATTGATTGGCCTACAGGGTACTATGAACAAAAAACCAAATTTAGCTAAAACTCTCCCTGTGTACCCATATATACCATTTAATCTCTTAGTGATATTGAACTGCATTATACTATCTGCCTTACATCTTCCCTTTAATTTCAGTGAGAATATGAAGCACATCGTGTCTCATAATAGTGATAATGACAGATAGAGCTCTGAAAGTAATTGTATACTTGAGATGAGATACCTGAAGGTAGGATTTGGAGAAGTGTTTCAGATAAAAGCCTGAAACAGACCTTACACCGTGTCTTTTAAATTGTTCTCTCATGGCCTCAAATCTTGTTAATACAACAGGAAATACCCCATCGTTTGGTGGAAGATGTTAAACTCTCACCTATTTTGTTTAGTCCTTAATTTTCACTCAACGTGAATCCTAAAGCAACTGTGCTGCCTGTAGCAACATGCAGTGGTGCATAGTTTAAGCATCAGCGTGAGACTGAGGTTCACAGCTGCGAGTCCTACGCTAGATGCAGGCACCTTCAGGGTGCTGCAAACAGGATCCTTCTCTTAAGACCGTGAGTATCTCTCAAGGTAATGTTGCCCTTTTGTTCAGCAGTTTCATGCAGGGGTTTCCTCAGACACTTGCAGCAAGGGCACCTGCAGCATTTCTAGACTTTTCAGCCTGGACAGGATAAGGTTTCTTTCCAGCATCACCTGTGCTTCTTTTGGTGGCTTAAATGCAAAAGGAATTAGAGACTCCCCCGGAAGACAGGTTCTGGGTTACTGAAATAGTGCTTGTAAGATTTAACACTAAACTTTATTTGCTTTCACCAAAAATGGGGCATAAGCCATAACCAGGTCTTTCCAGAGTAGATTCACATGGGCTAGCAGGGTATTGCATAAATGGGAGGACACATCCCTCTCTGGCACCACGGTTTCAGCCCTCGACAGGGCAAAAAAATAATAGCAAAAATCTGAGGTGACTGGAGCAGATATTGGCAACTAAGCTAAAGGAAGGCCACCCTGGCAGTCCACATGTGCTTGTTAGGAGAGGGATGGTGGGAGCATCTTCCTTTGTTCCCCTCCCCAAACTTCAATTATCTATGTAAAGAAACAGGATTGCGCACTCCACACATTGTCCCCTGTAGCAGCCAAGGTGAGAGAGTGGGAACAGGCTCTGTGCCATCACACACAGTCAGGAAAGAGCAGATCACCATCTCCCAGAGAGCAGATCACCATCTCACCATCTCCATTTCCCAGAGGAAAAGGACCTGGGGGTGCTGGTTGACAGCCGGCTGAACATGAGCCGGCAGTGTGCCCAGGTGGCCAAGAAGGCCAATGGCATCCTGGCCTGTATCAGAAATTAGTGTGGCCAGCAGAAGTAGGGAGGTGATCGTGCCCCTGTACTCGGCCCTGGTGAGGCCGCACCTCGAATCCTGTGTTCGGTTTTGGGCCCCTCACTACAAGAAGGACATTGAGGTGCTGGAGCGTGTCCAGAGAAGGGTAACGAAGCTGGTGAAGGGTCTAGAGCACAAGTCTTATGAGGAGCGGCTGAGGGAACTGGGGCTGTTTAGCCTGGAGAAGAGGAGGCTGAGGGGAGACCTCATCGCGCTCTACAACTACCTGAAAGGAGGTTGTAGTGAGGTGGGGGTTGGTCTCTTCTCCCAAGTAACTAGCGATAGGATGAGAGGAAATGGCCTCAAGTTGCGCCAAGGGAGGTTTAGACTGGACAGTAGGAAAAACTTCTTTACTGAAAGAGTGGTCAGGCCTTGGACCAGGCTGCCCAGGGAAGTGGTGGAGTCACCATCCCTGGAAGTATTTAAAAGACGTGTAGATGAGGAGCTTAGGGACATGGTTTAGTGGGCATGGTGGTGTTGGGTTAACGGTTGGACTTGATGATCTTAGAGGTCTTTTCCAACCTTAATGGTTCTATGATTCTATGATCTTACACAACCGAGCAAACCCAGCTCCTGAGTACTCCAGCAGGCCTCTTTTATATCCCATGACCAAGCTAGCCCCACGAACCAAGGCTTCCCAGCTCACGCCTGAGCTACCCACCCGCGGCTGGATCCATGCTGAACCTGCCGTGGGAACAGGCAGGGCTGCCTGGAACACCAGGCTGCGGGAGGTGGCAGACAGCAGCGTTTTTGGTTCCTGGCTCTGCACTGGTCAGGAGAAACTGAATCTCCTTCCCACAGCAGCATCTTCTGGCACTTAGCTGGGCGCTGTCTTCATCAACAGAGCAAGCCTAATGAGAGCTCACGGGTTTGGCAGCTCAGTTTTTAAGGCCCTCTGCCTCGGGCACTGCCTGGAGCTGGAGGGTATAGGTTCCGTTTCCCCTTTATTCTGGTACGGTTCAAACCAGCATCTTCTGTTTAATAGGAGAGTGAATAAAGAAGGCCCTCTGCCTCGGGCACTGCCTGGAGCTGGAGGGTATAGGTTCCGTTTCCCCTTTATTCTGGTACGGTTCAAACCAGCATCTTCTGTTATAGAAAGAATAAAGAAATAATGCAAATAAGTAAGTAATTACTTGTGCCACTTTAAGTCAGCTCTCAAGGAGAAGATGTAGCTATTTCTTTAGCTGGCTTTTGCCACACTGAAGATGGTTTAATTTTAAAGAAGTGAGGTTGGGGAGAGCTTGTTTGTCCTGAGTGTAGTGATATCTGTGACACCCCACTCAAATAGATCATTAATACATTAATAGTCCTGATACTGTGTGCTGATTTTTTGCTTTTTCTCTTTAGTTGTGCACATTTTGTGAGATGACTACCTAAAAAGAATAAAACAAAACAAAATGCTACTGAAAATACCAAGAACTCTTAGTTAAACATCATGTTATGTTGTTACAAACATAAGTTTTGACAATCATCCTATGTAATAGAATCCCAGGGATTAAGGAAAAATGAGAGAAAGATGGTACAAGAATTTAAATATGTTTGTATAATAAAGTCATTAAAACGAAACATTAATGCTCTCAAGACAAAAAAACTTTTCAATCTTTCACATAAACCAAAGATATTTGTAGTCCCCTCTAATTGAATTAAAGTCTAATCTCTTTTAAATCCTCACTCTTGTCCATTCTTTACTGATGCAGTAAAATCTGATTGTTAACGAAGATGATGGAGTGCTTTGGCAACCAGCTGCTGCAGGTCTGTGTCATGTAGAAGAGGAACTGATTGGAAAGGCTCTGAGGAATATACAGAGAAACTCTTGCGAGCATGAACACCTGACGATATTCAAAGTACTTCTCAAAAAGACAGATGGCTAAGAGAAAAACTCCACCGTAGTCATGTAACAACAAAGAGGAGGCCTAATAAGAAAATGTCTGAAGTCATCTATATGGGTGGAGAAAATGAATTGCATTCAAATGGAAATATTGGAAGCAAGCAGTTTTCTAACAAACGACCTAGTTGGACCTAACGCAGCCAGAGTCAGCTGAGCTCTCCCGAGGAGAGAGGGGAATGAGTCCCCTTTGGTGAGGTGGGGCAAAACCGAAAAGTTCAAGCGGAGGTTATGGCAACTCCTGGACACAACGGCCCAGGTTGCAGCCTGTGTTTGAGAAGTGCACAGCTCAGCATGGGAAAAAGAGATGCAAGGGCTGCCCTACACTGCTTTGATCTTCAGCTGACCAAGTGACCCCACCCTGTCCTGCAGCATATGGAGCTCTCCGGGATCAGATTCCGCAGGCTTTCATACTGGCCTCTGGGTAAACTGAAAGCAGACGGCGGCGTTATCTAAGAGCTACATGGACACTTCCCGACTCCCCCTCTGGGCTTGCCTCCCCCTCTGATACAGTGGTCCTCTCCCCCTTGGTTCCAAGGAGATGACAGCAGCGGCAAGGAAAATAAGGACATGTTAGACACCCAATGACAATACCAACACTGCAGCACGGGTGGAGGGGAGCGCAAAGGGGAGCACTGTGTGATGATCCCCCCTCGGCGAGCCACAGCAAAACCAAGAAGTTCAAACGGACGCTACTGCATGTCTGTTTTCTTCGGCGGGGTAACATGGAGGTAGCGTAAATAGCAACATTTACCCCAAAATGAGGGTTTGATTCCAGATCTACAGTCCCCAGACTGATGGGCCTGAAGGAGAGGATAAAATTTCCTCTGGCTCACCGATCCGCTGAGAGTTCTACCTGCCAAGGAATGAGAAACCCCAGTTATTCTTTCATAGGGATCTGCACCATTATGCTGTTTTGATATGAAACAGGTTGTAAGTATGCAAGGCTGCCAAACTTTACTACAGAAATACTCTTGATTTTTCTCAATGGAGCCTACTTTCCTAAATGAGAACCTTACAGTTGCTACAGTATGAGCAGAAACAATCAAATTCTGCCGTAGTTACACAGCATAGAGTGACACTGCAGTGGTAAAAAACATTACAATGTAAGTAATTATTAATCTTCATCGTTATATTGGCTGTAATATTCTATAAGTTACATTACATTTGCACAAATGTTGCTGGAAAATTTAAATTCAAAGCTTAACATTAGAGTACCATTTTCTTTGTCTCTGCAATTTTTGGAGCACGGAGGTTGCTAATTCACACTGTTGTGCGTCTCTTTTGATAGCAGAAAGGCTCATTCATGTCACTGTCTTGAATTTAAATTTAGATTGCTTATATGTGTTCATATTTTCAATTTGTATTATTATATCCACTCCTGCTCTATTCGTTGCTCATTAGGGACCCCTGAACACCAGCTCGAGGAAGTTCTGTTAAATGAATCGCATGCCCTTTGCAAGAGCTCATTGAATGACATGTGTAATTATCGACAATTAACAAGATGCTAATTATACCTTCAAATTATAATCCTACTGAGCAAAATAAAAATCCTTTATGGAAGAAAAAATTGTTAAAGGCACAACATTATATTAAACCAAATGACAAAAAGTTTGGCAACTTCCAACGGTATAAATCAAACAAACTGCTGAACACATCATGCAGCTTGCCAGAATGGCTCTCTGCCAGTTAGCTTCTCATTGCATATTCAATAAGTTGGGGGGGGAGGGGGGAAGAAAAGTGAAGGAGGAAGAGGATTTAACTGACGTGTCACTGCTCAATCAATAAAAAAAAGTCAGAAAAGCTGTAACTATTTAAACTTTGCAGTGTGTGTTGTCTTACAGTTACATCAAACTGACAGAGAAGAAAGGTTTGTCTGAAAGGTCTGAAGCTACAGCAGCTTTAATAAATTCTACATTTGCAAGAGAAACAGCAAGAAAAGCCTCCTTTTCAACATAACAACTTGGACCCAGTCGCATAAATGCTCACCATGGATTTGATTTTGGTTTTAGCAGTTTTGCACGGGCAGTTTTGGATCTTCATCTGCACTCAAAGATGGAAATCTTTGCAGAAGTAGAGCGGCGAGAACTAAAACTCTACATATGCTCTCAATTTTTATTAGTTATATTTACTCCTGGTATAATTTAGCCTAAGTATCTTGTTCTTCAGTTCATCCTGATCCAATAATTCCTCAAGGGCTTGCTTAGTTCTTGTATCAGACTAAAGTGCTCACATTACTAAAGTTTTGTTGGCATGGACACACAAAAAATGTATCCGATCTGTTGAAAACCTAAAAAAAAATCCATTTGTTTTCTCTAAAAAGAGTGTCCCTACCATGGGGCAAACCAGAGCTTTCAGGTACTATGATAGTTCTCTAAGATACCTGGGTTTCGTACCACTTCTATGGTAAAAGATGTGATGTAACTCAAGAAGAAAGAAAACATTTACAGAGAATTATCCCAATAAGGTAGAATTATCAATGGTCTACCCTGCAAGCATGTCTGCATTCCTTGTAATTTTGGGCAATAAATGCTAGAAAAAGAGGACAGACTTCTGCTGTCTATATCATTGTGAGTTCTGCTGCAAACATGCAGTGGGACATAGTTTTGGTTTTGTGGGTTTTTTTGTTTCGCTTTGTGTGTATTAGGTGCTCTGGTTGGCCAAAGTAGTGGTTGGGATCCCTGCCATGCTGTTTCTGGAACTGTTTTCAGGTCATGAAGAGTGATCAGCAAACACTCCAAGTCAACCCTTTGTAAGCATTTGACAGGCTGGAATTCACACACAGCTGATTTGCCAACCTCCACAAAAGGCTCATTAATAAGCCAATTTGTTTCCAATGAGTACCTGATCCTCTGGTTGGCCAAAGTAGTGGTTGGGATCCCTGCCATGCTGTTTCTGGAACTGTTTTCAGGTCATGAAGAGTGATCAGCAAACACTCCAAGTCAACCCTTTGTAAGCATTTGACAGGCTGGAATTCACACACAGCTGATTTGCCAACCTCCACAAAAGGCTCATTAATAAGCCAATTTGTTTCCAATGAGTACCTGATCCAGCTGAAGTTTTGAAATTCAGAAATCTTTGGAAGTTTTTAAGTCTGTTCTTCATTTTACAAGGAGGAGTTTCAAAGGCAATACCTAATTTTTTAGCTACTTAAGAAAATGTTGTCTGCTTTTCTACTGTGCAAAAAGATATAGTAAAGTTTTTGTATCGTAAGAGAAAGTAGAAACCACTTAGAAATTACTTCAGAAGACATGCCATCAGGAAAGCAATGGGAAATTGGATGAGAGCATTTGTCATATTCCATCTGTACTTAACTTTTCATAACTTATCTTATCTAAACATGGAAAGGGAAGACGTTGTTTAATTTAGGCCTCATACTGCAACCATTTAATAGTCATTAATTACTTTCTTCTCTATGAGAACACTGGGAAAAGCAGACTCATAATTAATCTAGATTTAAATATCCAAGAAAAGAGACATCCTGATCTGCCAGGACTATATGCAGCACAGTAAAAAAGCATCCTATTTCCCTGTAATCTTCTACTGGAACCTGAGGGGGCTGATGATCGATGATTGGCAACCAGACTCTTTTCTGTACCACCCCACACAGCAACTTCTCTAAGACATCTTTAATTTCTAGGCTCCTCAGATCACTGTATACATCAACATAGTTTTCCAAAACATGCTGAACTTTTCTGCTTTATGCGTCTTTTTTTGTTTGGCTGGTTGTTGTTGGGTTTTCTGGCATTGTTGTTGTTAGATGATTAATCTATTCTTATGTGGTATGCCTGGATTGATAATGTAGGTTGCTACTGCTAGGCAGACCTGTACTCTTTTGAGTTTTCCAGTCTGAGAAACTGAAATAATTATGCTGAGTAGACCTTTTTTCCCTCCAAATCCCATAGTCTACTTGTATTCTGGTAAGAAAAGGAAGTATCCTGGCTTGACTTGCGGGAATATGCCTCTAAGCATTTGAGAAAGAACAAATCCAGGAAAGTATAGCATTAAGCAGTAACCATGTCCTGTCCACAGAGCAGGACATGTAATACCAAAGAGCAGGAAGCTCCTACATCTTCAGTCTTGGTAGAAAGAGAATGACTTTGCCTTCTAGGCAGAACTGGTCAGTGTAGGAACATTTTGAGCTGTTTTTACAAAGAACAAATACTTTCCAGAAAATGAAGTAGTTCCAGGCTGTCTGACAGTAAGCAAGTGCTCTGAGCTCCTTAGTCTCTTCTTCAAGAGTTACCTGAGGAAGACCTATCAAAACCAGGTTATTTAGAGTAGTATGTGCAATATATAGAAAGTCATAACGTTTTAAATAATCTTTCCAAAGGAGGAGAAGGAAGTATATGGAAGTAAAAAGTATGAATGAGTTAAAACGTTGACTTTATCAACAGAAAAATAATTAATGTGAACTTGAAAACAATTATTCAACTTCTATAGTAAGTTTCTTCATAAATTCTAAATGCAGAAAAAGGAAACACAGATTTTTTGCCAAAAAAAGGAAATAAAACTAATGCAAGAACATAAAAAACGTTAAACTTCGAATCATTTAAGTGACTACAAAACAACAAGAAAGAAGAATGAAAATAGAATTAAATATAAAATAATAATTGGGCAAGGAATATGTCAAATTAAAATATTAGGCAGAAAATTAAGAAAACAAATTAGAGATCATTCTGCTAAACAACAAAAAGACCCCACTTTGACAAATTCCATCTGCTAACAGAAATAAAAATTGTATTACCAGGAAGGTTCAGAGAAATAATACGAAGTAATAGTATGAGCTGACACAGTACTAGTTATACTATATAAAACCACAGGCCACAATGCAGCAAAGCACTTAAACATGTGCTGTGCAGTTTCCCATAATTATGTGTGGTAAGTTGAACACATTTTCCTCCCTAACTTCTTGTTTTATTAGTAACTTCTACTTTTAAGTTACCAATAGCTTTTCTCACAGCTTTGCTGCTGGGCCTACTATGGATATCCACCTTTCCTAAGATTTTTATAAGTGTGTGATGACCACCTAGTGAAGAATCAATAAGGAAATTTATGAATTTTATTTTATTTTCAGGAATGGGTGTACTAAGTAAGCTCCCCTGGTCAAGCTAGCATTATAAATGGAAGGATGAGTTTAGGAGACAACAAGGCGCTTTTACAGAAGTGTCTACTTAAATGACAAAGCAATAAAGGAGATGTGTCAGATTTCCAGCTGGAAAGCAGCTTTGCAGAACGGGTCCGGGGATACTGGTGGGTCCAGAGGTGAACACAAGCCGGCAGTGCACCCTGATGGCAAACAGCCTCCTGGGCTACGTTAGGAATAGCATTGCCAGCAGGTCAAGGGAAGTGATCCTTCCCCTCTGCTCAGCACTGGTGAGTCACACCTGGGGTGCTGGGTCCAGTTCTGGGCTTCTCAGTATGAGACAGACGTGGACATAAAGGAGAGAGCCCAGCGAAGGGCCACTAAGGTGATGAAAGGACTCGAGCGTCTCTCCTGCGAGGAAAGGTTGAGAGAGCGGGGACTATTCAGCCTGGAGAAGAGGAAGCTCAGGAAGGATCTCGTAATAGGGTGATGGGGGGAGTAAAGAACAAGGAGCCAGACTCCTCTCAGTGGCAGCCAGTGATGGGACAAGAGGCAATGGGCACAAATTGAAGTACAGGATTTTTTTTTTTTTTTTTTTTTTTACCTGCAAGGTTGGTCAAACACCAGAAGAGGTTGCCCAGAGGTGTTGTGGAGCCTCCGTCCTTGGAGATATTAAAAATCTGACTGGTCACGGTTGTAAGCAACCTGCTCTAGGTGATGTTGCTTGAGGAGAGGGATTGGATTAGATGATCTCCAGGGGTGCCTTCCTACATCAGCCATGCTGTGATTCTGTGCTTGTGAAATGAAAATGAGAGAGACTTAAAGAGGACGGAGTCCTATTAGGTCGGGTTGTCTTTGCATGTGTATGTAGGTATGTTTATGTAAAGGGTAATGAACTGTAAAGGACTTTCACAAGTTTCTTGCTTTTGTGGAGTCTTTCCATTTACAGAGCTGTGAGCTGAGAGGTTTTAGAAATGGGTTCAGCCAATTTTCATATGTCTGAATGAGCAGGTATCTGCATGTAGTGGGTTGGGTAGATTGAATTTCTTTTCAGATATTGTAGTCACAAACTACCATGAAAACTAATAGAATGCTATTGTCAATCTTGAAGAGAAAGAGGAAAAACACATAATCAGCAGGAGAAAGAAAAAAAAAGAAAACATAAACTTACATGAGGAATCCAAAAGTGCAGATGAGTGATAGAAAGAATCATGCTGCTCTTTTTGGCTCAGAGTAACCTTTTCTGCTCTTTAGAAAAAGGCCGGAGAAAAGGTAGGTTTGTGATACTTCAAAGGCTGTAAAAGTGACTAATCTACCTACCAACCTTATCAAGACAGAAAATCAGGTGTACCCTCTTTAATGCCAGCTTGCAAGCACTATATCCAACAAGGAAAGCTTTATTTATGAAAGGGTGATATAGTCATAACTTAAGATAACAAACAAAGTGTAATCCAGTAATTTTAGAAGCAATCTGTTTAACCTGTCTTCCTCACTATCAGAACATATCTTCAAAACAGTTCTTTCACCGCATCTTATTACCTGCCCCTTGAACCTCTTTCAGCAGCAGGAGAGGGACAAGGGCTTTTTTTCAGTTTTATCTTCAGTGTGGTCTCAAGAGTCTGGGAGCTGCCTGCTGGCACTACTACCTAAACTAGTCTGATGACTGATGTGAAACTACTTGGTAAGCCAGACTCACCAGACTGTACTCCATTCTCCTCTGTGATATATCCAACTGGAGAATTCTATATTTTATCTGTTCTGTGTCTCACCAGAAAACTGATACATTTGTGGTCATTTTTAGTAATTAATAACTGCTTGGGTCTTTCCTTGTCTGTGGAAACTCAGTCCTACTTTCTTCCCCTCCACATCCTCCTACAACCAAATCAAGTTTCTTCCTATTTAACAGTGACTCCTGAAGTTATGTGCTAGGAACACTGGTTGGCAGCTTATGCAAAGCAAGCTGTCTGGCATCCCACTTCTTTTTTTTTTCAGCAGACAGCTTTTCCTTCTCTGATCTGGAGTTTGGGGAATGCTTGGGTGGAATTTGCTCCAGCTCCTCCCTGCAATCATGCAGCAGGATTAAGTATGTCGTTCTCTTAGGCTCATTTCTGTAAACACTTATGCATCTGTTTAACACTTGTGAGTAGTTCCACTGAGACTCACAAGTAAAGTCAAAGTGACAAAGGGTCAGGGTGTGATTTAGAAGAGGAGTGTGTACAACGGTTGCTTAGATCCCACTCTAATCTAGTGGGGGTAGGTGCTGGTTTAAGCTTCTTCTCATGAATTGTTCTTTCTTTTCCAGCATTTTAGGTGCTAAATTAAATACAGAATATTTTATTTTTAGACTGAGAGCTATATTAAATAGGTTGCAAAAACAACTACTTAAGCTACGCTGAACTCAGTAGCTCACTGTTCTATTTAGGGAAGTAACTGGTAAATTTAAAACAGAAAGAAAGAGATCCTAATTTTCTAGTTTTTGAATGAATATTTCACCCTCAGACAAAGGAACGGTATAGTGGAAAAGAGCCAGACTACTTAGTCATATGAACTTCTGAAGAGACTGCTGTGTAATCTGCTAGCTGAACCAGGAAAATGTGTTGACCACTTATGAATCAGATATCAATTATCTCCATATGCAAACACCACATGTAACATTCCGCTGTCTCCGTGTCTTTTTCTCTCCCTTTGCAAACAGTATTTAAACTGACTGCTTATTCATTTCCGTATACATACACATACCCACACATATTTTCCCATGTGTATGTACATAGTGTATGTATAGTGTTAGCTAGACCTGCTTGGACTTTTAGTTCAGCAGTGCCATCTTCATCTTGCAGCATTCACTGTGATGTTTTCACCAGTGGGGACTATTCTGGCATGATAAATAACACAGAATCAAGAGAAAGCACAAAAAGAAATTCCTCTTTCAATGCCAGGTCAAGTAGTAAAACAAAGGAAGAGATGTTATATTATCTCTACGCATAAAAGAAATTCTGAGTCTGCTGTACCTGAAGAGCTGAATTCCATGAAAAAGTAAGAAAAATTGGGAAAATAGTAATACATAATGATGTTGTAATGAATAACAAGGAAGATTAAAGGGAATACTTTGAAAATGGGAAAATACATAAATAGCATAGGTAAGGGTAAAATATATCTTAGCATATGAGTAATATTATGTAGCACCAAAGCTACTGGCATCAATTTAAATTATTTCTGAAATGTCCAGGGTGATCAAGGAAGCTTAATATACTGGAATACTGAAAAAATGGAAGCAGACAGTTAAATAAACTTTGTAATGTACATACACAGTCGCAGTCTCATCTGTTCTACTTAAAAACATCCTTTCATCTCTAACATAAAATACCTATGTAGTTCCTCAAATTTCTCAAAATGCTATTCAAAGACACCCACTTTGAATTTTGCTCTAGCCAAGTGAAGACAGCTAATAACTTAGCTACCAGAAAGATAAACATGAGGTCAGAACAAAGACTGTACTTTTTTTTAAAGAACTGGATATGAGGCTTGCACAAGGTTGTATGCCAAAATTAAAGGGTTTTTATTATCAAGCTGAGGGTGCTGAAAATATCTATGGGTACTGTAATGTTTAGATGGTAAGACGTGTAAACTGAGTTTGGTTCCTGCTGGCTCCACTAGTGGTTTCCTTGATTTGAAATTATTTTGCTGATGGGAAGCGCACTTGAGCAACCTAACTGTAAATGCAGATTTTTGGGGGTTTGGGAATTTCCTTAGGTTATTTTTTCTTCTTTTAAGTTTAAAGAAAAGTATTTCTCATCTCTCAACTTTTAAGCCCCTGCTTACCACGTCCTGTACGCTCACTGCATTCCTTCCCCTTCTACTTGAAGTTACATCCCTTTCCACTCTACCTTGAGCAGTTTCCTTTCCTCATAAACTGCTCTTCAGACATCATCCCTCCCTAATGCCATGCTTTATCTTTCTCAGTATAATTTCTATCCACTAAAAATATACAGAGCTCCACATGATCTTTCCTTGCTGTCTCTATTCCACCACTGTGTAGGTCACAATATGCAGATTTATATGTAGAATTGGAGTATTAGAGAACCATGGGCAAGGAGAGAAAGAAGCGTGAAAAAGGGAGAAGCAGTGTGGAAAGTGGAAGATGGTAATGGGTGCAGACCTTAGCCTGTAGGAAACCAGCAGGCTGTAGAAAAGGTTTCTTCTGTGTGCAAAATACTCCTACCACACCCCAGTTATAAAAAAATCATTTTTGTAAGAAATAGGAAAAGAAAAAAATGTATTCCTCACTACTTTGTTCCATTATAACAGCATCCACTTGAGGGCACTGGCTAGGATGAAGAAATCTCAGGCGGTCTATTATTAGAACATTGACCACAAACCACCCCTTCCAACCTTTAAACCTTCAAAGAGAGCTGATATTTTACTCATCAAAGTAATTTTCAAGCTGTACTTTATTGCACTTATTTCAATTACAGTCAGTAGCCTCAGCCTAGGATTGGGCTAGGCTAAGGATTAATACTCAATTACTTACATGTTGTTTACATTGTTAAAATGTCTGTTATTGTATTTCCTCAATAAACAGAACCAAAAATGGCTTTTGGGAGATTGCCTTAGTCTGCCAAGTCAATAAAAATGTAGGATATTTTAAGGCTGTTTATACTTGATATCATCTTTGCTATAAGAGAGCTGTCTTCATTCTATTTTTGAGTGAGTTTTATACTATAATCTTAAGTACTTTAAAAATATGCCACTGGAAGTTATCTGGCAAATAACTATTAAAATACAATGTAATTTGCTGTTCAAAATAACTTTTTTCCTTAGCAAAATGTCTCAAGAAGGCTTATTCACATTATTTCAAACATATATGGCAAAGCTATTATTATTATTGGAGTTTAAAGACTTAGCCAGTTCTTGCTGAGTCAAGCATTTCTGGAAAGGAGGCTGATCCTGAAAACGCATCCAGCGTTTAAATAGAGCTGTGCCAGCAGGTACCTTCATAATTAAATCTCTTCACTCTTTAATCAGTATTCCTGTCAGTCTCTGGAAGCTCTTCTGTTGTAATCATAATAGAAAACAGGTAAGTATTTGAAGGTAGTTTTTCTTCAAGCGCAAAATAGGGCTAGAATACATCTGATTTAAACTTGAATGCTACCAACCTCATGCAATGTGAGGTGAGCAAGCCTACAATGTTTTTTTTTTGCTTTGACACAGAAACACTTACAGAAATAGGTCAATATGATAAAACATGCTGTGAGTCTCCCAGAGAGAAAGTCCACTATGAAACTTAAAAGAAAAAAAACCAAGGTACATCTTTTGCGCTATATACATGCACACTCCATTTATAAGCCAGAGTATTCTGTCTGAATTCTAGGCATGAGCATTACAGCTGTCCTGACCATTTAATTTTTTTCTTTTTTTGTACAGGGAGAATGTGTATTAGCCTCAGTGCTTCCATAATACCGTTGATCAAAGATTTATAATGCTGGAATTATTTCTGTTTGAGACCTTAGGGATATGCGACTGGACAGGACATTTGCATTCCAAGCCAAACACATGAAAGCACAGGTCAAGTTAGATGTAATTTGAATTCCAAAAGCCATAAACCAGCCTGTTCAGCAATAAGTGGGGGAAAAAAGAAAGTGTGTCTAATGTAATCTGATATTGTTATTAAATACAACCCCCCTCCCTGTGCTTAAGCACTGTTGATATTGTGACATGAATAGACAAAAGCCAGAAAATTCAGCATTACACTGACACCTCATCCTTTGCTCATGGCTTTGTGAAGAGAAGGGGAGATAGATATCACAGCGTGAACTGAAGACAGTATCAGCCTTAGTTCTGAATTTCCTGGCTTTTGGTCAGTTTGCATCACAAATGTAATGTTGCTGAAACACAAGCTTCATTATAGTTTAACTTGAGGGAAAGAAGACATTATGAAGCAAACATGCTCATATTGTCTATAAGACCAAAATAATTTTTCCA
Source organism: Fulmarus glacialis (assembly GCF_000690835.1). Lineage (NCBI taxonomy): Eukaryota > Metazoa > Chordata > Aves > Procellariiformes > Procellariidae > Fulmarus > Fulmarus glacialis. Next base: position 24,822 of record NW_009195403.1, on the reverse strand, counting down.
ACTGTTTTTGCAGAAAAAACAATGTTTAAGTGATTTTAAAAGAATGCTTATTTTCTAGTAATTTTTGTTTCTGTAGTAAATTCACTCTTATTATACAAATATTATTTAACAAATTTACTTCTTATGACACTTGTCTATCAGGTAAATACATATTTTGGTACAGGGTCAAAACTTTCTATATTTACATTATTTGTTAATTTATAATGGTTCCTCTGGACCTGATATAGCCCATTTATGTAAATCTTCATTAGTTCTTGACTTTATAGGCTGTATTTACCACAACCTATTGTACTAATCCAGCTGTCCCATGTGCATATTAAGCCACAGTGAAGACGTGCAATATTCTCAAGAAATTTAAAAGTAAACCAACTTGCTCATTCCCATTCTGTTTCTTAACCAGCCATCCCCTTCCAAATGCCTACACATGCTATTCTAAGCTATAAATGAAATATTTGTAGCAAGCATGTGTTTTATTTAGCTATATGGAAAAAAATCATATTTCACATAATCTAAATTATGTTTTAACACCTCCCAGACATTAAAAAAACCCAAGAGATTACTTTGCCTCCCTTTTTAAATATCAACTAGAAAGTCACCTAATTTGTAGCTTAAATACATTGTACACAAATATAAGAGGTTTCTTCTGTCTTCCTAGCTGTCCTGGTTTCGGCTGGGATAATTTTCTACCTAGTAGCTGGTATAGTGCTGTGTTTTGGATTTAGCATGAGAATAATGTTGATAACACACTGATGTTTTAGTTGTTGCTAAGTAGTGCGTACACTAAGTCAAGGACTTTTCAGCTTCCCACGCTCTGCCAGGTGCACAAAATCTAGGAGAGGGCACAGCCAAGACAGCTGATCCAAACTGGCCAAAGGGATGTTCCATATCATATGACGTCATGCTCAGTATATAAATTGGGGGGAGTTGGCCGAGGGGCAGCGATTGCTGCTCAGAGACTGGCTGGGCATTGGTCAGCAAGTGGAGAGTGGTTGCATTACTTGTTTTTCCTCGGTTTTTTTCCTCTCTCTCTCTCTCTCTCTCGTCATTTTCCTTTTCATTACAATTTTTTGTTGTTGTTGTTGTTGTTATTATTATTATTATTTTATTTTATTACAGGTTTTAAACTGTTCTTATCTCAACCCATGAGTTTTCTTACTTTTGCTCTTCAGATTCTCTCCCCCATCCCACTGTGGCAGGGGGATGGTGAGCAAGCGGCTGTGTGGTGCTTGGTTGTTGACTAGGGTTAAACTACAACACTAGCAAAGCCCCTGAGTAGTACCATACATCTCTGCTGTATTTCTCTTCCCACAGCTGTTTACCTAGGTGTATATTAGATTAAAGAGGGGCAGGAGAGGGGCTTGAGCAATGACCCGTGCTTTTAGCCTCACCCCTACACACCCTTGTTCAGGCACAATTAGCATTCTCCCAGATGTGCCCAGGCACCATTTAGAATCATAGAATCATAGAATCATTAAGGTTGGAAAAGACCTCTAAGATCATCAAGTCCAACCATCAACACAACACTACCATGCCCACTAAACCATGTCCCTAAGCGCCTCATCTACACGTCTTTTAAATACTTCCAGGGATGGTGACTCCACCACTTC